>NC_052402.1:18139984-18174984 GCF_009389715.1 Phoenix dactylifera
AAGCATCTCGGAGTTGGAACACTCGTTTCGATGATACAATCAAAACGTTTGATTTCATCAAAAACGAAGAGGAACCGTGTGTTTACAAAAAGGTTAGTGGGAGTGCTGTCGTTTTTCTCGTACTGTACGTAGATGACATTCTCCTGATTGGGAATGATATTCCCATGCTAACCTCGGTCAAGGTCTGGTTGTCAAAAGAATTCTCCATGAAAGACCTTGGGGAAGCATCCTATATTTTGGGAATAAAGGTCTATAGAGATAGATCTAAAAGGATGCTTGGCCTTTCACAGAAGATGTACATAGAGGAGGTGCTGAAGAGGTTCAGCATGGAAAACTCCAAGAGGGTTCTCTTACCCCTTAGGCATGGAATTCATCTCTCCAAGAAGATGTGCCCCAACACATCTGAAGAGATTCAACGCATGAGCAAGATACCCTATGCATCGGCAATAGGAAGCCTCATGTATGCCATGCTGTGTACACGACCTGATATAGCTCTTGCTGTGAGTGTCACAAGCAGATATCAGTCGAATCCAGGTCAAGAACACTGGACAGCTGTGAAGAATATTCTTAAGTACTTGAGAAGAACTAAAGATTTATTCTTGGTTTTTGGAGGATCATCAGAGTTAAAGGTAGAAGGGTACACAGATTCAGACTTCATGACTGATGTCGATGACAGGAAGTCAACATCTGGATTCTTGTGCAATGGTGGTGCGGTAAATTGGAAGAGTTCTAAACAACCGATCATTGCTGATTCTACTATGGAAGCCGAATATATCGCCGCCTCTGAAGCTGCTAAGGAAGGCTTCTGGTTCAAGAAATTCATTGCAGAGTTGGACGTGATGACATCAGATGCCATAACACTCTACTGCGATAATAATGGCGCCATAGCCCTTGCTAAGGAGCCAAGGTCTCATCAGAAGTCTAAGCATATAGAGCGGCGCTTCCATCTCATACGCGACTATGTTGAGAAGAAATATGTAGAGGTGCAGAGAGTAGACTCCGCGGATAACGTGGCAGACCCGTTCACTAAGCAGCTGAGTCAGCAAAGGACTGAAGCCCACCTTGAGAAGATGGGCCTAAGATATATGACCAATTGGCTTTAGTGCAAGTGGGAGATTGTTAGATGTATGCCCTAGAAGCCAATTTGGCTGACACATTGTTGATTCTAGGGACATAATTTTGTACTTGACTATTTATTATTAAATAAATAATAGGCATCTTTTCATTCATATTGTTTATGTGTCTATGAATCGTCCAAGAAATTAATAAGATGATGATACATATTCTCAAGAGTTGAGAAATTAAGCCATGTATCATTGGTGATTAATTTCTAAATGCTCCTGATCAATGGATCATCACGAGGACGGTGATCGATCCGATCAGTGCACAGATCACTTTCCTTCTGGATGGACGAGACTTGAGTCCACAGTGTAGGGACACTGAAGTGATAGTGCAGGTGCTTGTTAGAGAACAAGGGTACTGAGCGTGACCAATACAAGAAGTCACTTGGATGTCTATCCACTCGTCAGTGACTTGCTTGATGTTACAGTAGTGTGACTGGTCCTTTGACCTGCGGTGCTTCGGCTACTCACAGTGAGGTTATTGTAGTTTGACTGCACACATACATGGTCTCTAGCCATATGGGTCCATGCAGTGTAGATTGGCTGCAGTAAGTTCACTGTAGGAGTAGGGTATGCACCTATAAGGAATCTATCGACCTTGATAGAAGAGGAGTGATCCTATGTGATTTGTTAGACTGAGTTCTAAGACCTTGGCCAGGGCAGTAATATAAAGTGGAGAAAGAGTTTTCCACTATCGAACTCGAGTCGAATAAATCTTGACATATGACAGACGATGGGGTTTGACGAGTTGTCCATGACCTCCGTCCTGTAGGGATCCACGATAGTAGGACTGTATCACATGTTAACTGCACCTACAGGTTCATCATTCCATTCTGCTGGGTAGCCACTACATGCTGCTAGGTGTCACTGGTGGATGGTGGGACTCACAGGGATTATCTCGATGATCGATAAACCTTAATGAGTTGAGTTGGAATCGTTCCAACCCATTGAAAGGAGTTTTCAATGATATAGTTATAGAGATCACAATATATCTCACTACCAGTCAGAATAGAACCTATGGGGTCACACACACTAGAAGTATTGACCGATCCGATGGTTGAAAAGTGATTATGAATCACGAGTAATCAATTCGATTGATAAGAAGTTGAAGAAGGAAAGGGAATAAATTAATTGGACTTGAAACAAGAATCCTACTTCGGGTCGGATTCCTAGAGTCCTAATTGGATTAGGACTGGGAATCCTAGTTGGAGTAGGACTGGAATTCCTACTTGGAATAGGATTCCTACAATCCTAATGAGATTAGGAATTTAGAATCAAAATCGGATTCCTACTTGGAGTAGGATTCCTAGAGTCCTAACTCAGATTAGGACTTTGGATTCAAATTAGAGTCCTAATTGGATTAGGACTAGAATTAAACAAATCCTAATTGGATTAGGATTTCTTAAGTTTAAATTAATTATTAATCTAATGAATCAACATGACTCCTAATTGGATTAGGATTGAAGAGTTCAATTGAGTCATGATTCATCCAAGTCCTAATTGGATTAGGACTAGCATAGATTGAACCCAAAATTGGCTAATCCTAATTAGATTAGGATTAAACCATGAGAGAGGCACCTAATCCTCTTTGGAAGAGGATTAGGTTAACCAAGTAAGAGAGGAATCAGCCCCTCTCCACATGGCTAGGGCAACATGAAGAGAGGGGGCCGGCGCCCCCTCTTTGGAAAATTGTCTTGGAGCTCCTAATTGTTAGGAGCTCCACTCCTTATAAAAAGAGGACTAGGGCCGGCCCCAAGAAAGTAGCTCTCTCCTCTTCCTCCAAGCCGTGGCCACCCTCACCCTCTCCCTCCCTTGGTTCAGCCGCCAGCAAGAAGAAGGGAAAAAGAAGCCATGGCGCCCTCCTCTTCCTCCTTTCCTCCTTCCAACGCAGGGAAAAGAAAGTAGGCTGCAGGGGCCTTGCTTCTTCCTCTTCTTCTTCCTTCTTCTTCCTCCTCTCAAGTATATTCATGAGTTGAAAGAAAGAGAGGAGATCAGCCATCAAAAGTTATCTCTGCAAGGGAGCTAGCACCCCGGTGAGATAGAAAGCTTGGATCGGATCCTGCTTCGTGTGGATACCCGTAGAGGCCGGACGTTTGAACGGCTTCAAGCGAACCCTCTTCCAAAAACTACGAATTCAGATTTGCGGTGATCATCTACCCGCGCAAGGTGAAGATTTGATCTTCCTAATAGTTTTAAAAGTTTTAATTCTTACCTAATTACGAAAGGTCTCGAAACAACGTTCATGCGATGAACGTCGATCCCGCACATGCCTCTTCCGCTGCCATCTGATTTAATTTTTGAAATATCAGCGGCATGGGCGGGTAACCAACATGACAGTCTCCGGATCCTCTGTCGCCTATCCACTATTGTCCCTAACCCTGCTAAGCCGATTTCGTTGCTTCCGGATGATAGTAAACTGATGAAAGAATCTTGTGTTCTGGCCATCCTCTCTAATCCATTGAACTCTGAACTTCTGCCTCCAGAACACCTCATGCTACCTAAGAAAGAAATGATGCTTGGCCAATAGCCCTCTGAGCTCTCCTTGGTCTTCATCTGAGAGACTTCCCCCACAATCCTCTAGGGACTGGAGCCTGATGATGGAGGCTTCAGTTTTTCTCCCCTCCTGAAAATGTTCCCCACCTCCTCCATGTTCCATCTGAGCAGTCGATGCCTAGTTAACTCTAATTCGTGGGTAACTCTGTACATCATGTCCCCCCGAACTGGTGTCCTCAATGCCTACCTCACCACGTCCCACGATCGTGGATAGGATAGCCATATCTTTTCAAAACGAAAAGGACTATGAATCGGAAAAACATGTGAGGTACTCACTAAGACGGGGCAATAATCTGAACCTATCTTGGGCAAGTGGCAAACCCAGAAGTTCGAAAACCATTGGATCCAACTGGTCGAAGCAAAGGCTCTGTCAATCCTCTTTCAAACATGCGCCTGTCTTAGCCTATTGTTGCACTAGGTGAACCTCGGGCCCATGAAACCGCGGACAAGATGAACTTCTGAAACTCTCTAACCTCGATCTTGTTAGTGAAGACCTCACCCCCCTGCTTCTCCTTTGGGTTGTCGATGCAATTGAAGGCCTGAAGGCCCTCGCCATCAACACGGCATGCCCTAGCTAGATAAGAATGGATGCCTCTTCCCACAAAGTTCTTCTCTCCCTATAGTTCGTGCTGGCATAGACCGCCAACAAGACCCAAGTGGGGCTACTCCCCTCTGAAATCACCATGACCATCTGCTAGCTACACTTGTGAAAAATGTCGAGGTTGCATCCCCCCAACCGCCATAACACAATGATGCCCTGGGAGAGGCCCTGTGACTCCACCACATAGCTTCCCCAATTCCTCGAGATAGACTGCCTAACCCATTGCAGACTGGCTCCCGACAACCGAGTCTCAAACAACACACAAATTTTGGGGTCATGCAGACTCACCAACATACGGAAAGCCGACCTAATGGATAATTTTTCGACTCTCCGATAGTTCCACATGAGGATCTTCATTTCAAGGGTTGGGAGCTATCGGGCCAAGCCGCACCCTTCGAATCCTGCTTCCCCCCTCCTCCACAGTGGCCACTACCTCCACCTGGCCGGTCCTCCATTGCGCGCCTCAACTGCTGAATGATGGCCTCATGCATCGGCCCATGCGAAGGCCCAGCGACGCCTAAGCCCAGCCTATCCAAGCAGCCCTTCTAGGAAGCTTCCCTGAAGCCAGTTGTCCCGGCCCCAAGTCGAGCCAGAGCCAGCTCCCTTCCTATCTGTCCCCACCCACTCGGAGCCCGACGTCTCCCCCGCTGGTGCGTCGTCCGAGCTGCTCTCCACCCATGTCGAGGGCTCCTTCACGGCACTCTTCCAGTGTACCTGTCACGACCCCCGCCCTGTTCCCGGCGGGCCGCCGCGACGGTCCTAGGGTGCGGGTAAGCATAAGGCCACCAGCCACCACGTAGAACCCTACTACCTATCAATCATCAATAAATTCTGAAAAATTTTGGCATGATGCATGCACAAAATGATCATCTTTCCTATGGTGACCTGTCAGGATTATCTCATTACATACAACAACACTACCTGTCAGAGCAGCAATCACATAATCTGTCACATAATGAACTTGGACAATATATATCAATACATCATCACAGACATATAACTCATCTGTATAAAAATCTGGTTTCCATTCCATCCATGGTCAAACCCATATCAACAACAGGATCTATGACTGTAACTATACACTATATACAATAGAAGGTTTATAATACACCAAAAGGGTATAAACCTCTATCTACATTATACTATACTATGGAGCGGCACAGCTAGCAGGCAACCACTAATCCTGCTCCTCTCTATACAATACCTGCCCTGCATAAAAAATATCAAATTGGGGAGTGAGTATATGAATACTCAGTGAGTGGAGTAGAGAGTACTATGCATATGAGACATATATAATCATGGCTCGAGATGAAATCTCAAGATCAATAATAAGATGAACATGAACTCAACATAGAGAATATGGAGTAAATCATCAATATCACCACAATCACAATCAACTCATCTGGAGCACATATGGAATAATCAAGTAATCATATATGCTACTCATGAATATGCTCGACAGATCATAATGCTGGAACATACAAATCGGGTGGCAATATGCTGAAACATTGATATATAGCTATCGAAAGATGGGTCTACGCCCCAGGCGAACCACAACAACTTCCTACTGCCATATGCATGCATAGAATATGACACCACACCAATATGTAAATCAAGCTATCAATATGCGAAGTCATCACTAGATAGCTGTCGGAAGGTGGATCTTACGCCCCAGGCGAACCACAACAACTCCCTACTGTCACATGCATATGCAGGATAAGACACCACACTGATCATGTAAATGCTGGCCAGTATCCAGAACAGAAATCCATAGAAACATCTCACATCTATATACTAAACGGCACCTCGCGGAAATTCTACATCCGCGGAAAGCCATACTGCACCTCGCGGGATCTTACTATGCCCGGCGGCAAGCAGAATATAAGTCGTAGGACCGGCCGATCCTACGCCTAGGGTCGTATCCCCCTAGGAATGAACTGGGCTCCGCCCATCCAGAAGGCTACTATGTGCACACAGGCCGATGTCTAACCCCATCGACTATAGGTGTCCTGTAGATACTGCCAAGCCATGCATAAATGCCATAATGCACCCTCCCAATACTCTACTAAAAAGGAGTATAATCAAGACTACCACTCACTCGACCACGATCCAATCATAAACTAACATCAGGGTTAGGAGTGAGGAATCATGGGAGTACAATGCAACTCAATATACCATGAGAAGGGTTCTACAAGTCTTTGAAATAGAAGAAATGAAATCAATTTACAAAAGAAGTCATTTCACAATTCGGAACCAATTTAGTTACTAATCTACCCCTCGTAATTCCTCTCAATATTCTCTCAAATGCATGTACAAAATAATCAAGCATGGAGAACAAAATATAGAGGAATCTACCACAACAATTAATCAATAAGCTCAGGTGGAATCAAGTCACACTTGGCAATATTCATGAAAATGAATAAGGAATGTGCTCATGGTGCAAAGTACAAACTTCCACTCACCTGCCAATCCGACACAGCCCTGATACGCCTCCAAAAATCTACAGCAGACAGTGGGGAACTTCTTCCTCTTGTTCCCTAGCTTCTTGCCCAATTGTGACATGCATTTACAATACAGTTAGTCTTGTATCAAGGGCCATAATCTACGTGCCAATTATAATATAGGGAACTTTAATTGATTCAACTCCCCCGTTTCCTAAATCTTTTATTTTCTTTCTTTTTTTCTTTTTCTATTGATTAACTCATCATTTATGTGTACTAGGGATTCCCTTGCATGAGTACAAAGTCCCCCTTAGCTTAATCTAGGCTTAATACCCTATTATGGCATGAAATTTCTTATTTTTCCACTCGGATGAACAGTAATCTGGACCGATAGCTGGTTACTTCATCCCGGATTTGATCCACTTTTCAAACTCTAAATTTTATAAAAATTTTACCTAACATTCTACACTCATAGAAAATTCCAGAATGGTAACAAGCATCACCATCGGAGACCGATTGACCCTCAAAATAATTAATCGAAGTTGGAACTTCGACACAGTTTTTCCGTAGTGCCGGAAAAACTTGTCGAAATCCAATTCTTCCTCTTTTAACCACCTCTACAACCCTTATTCAACCCCTCTAGACTACATCCACCCTTTGTATAGCCTAATATCATCAAAAGACTAGGCAGGGATGGATATTTACCTTTTTCTCTTCGGAGGATTTGGGTCTTTGCACCAAGGGAAAGGAGACCGATACTTCCCTTTTTTGTTTCAGCCGGCACACAACCGGGATCCCCCCTTTCCTTCTCTTCTTTTTTCTTTCGAACTCTCCCTCTCCTTCTCTTCTTCTCTCTTTTTCCTTCTTCTTTTCCTTCCTTTCTTTTCTCTCTGTGACTCTCCTTCTCTGTTAAAAAACCCGCCGCCTGAGACTCCTCTCCCTCTCTGCCTCAAATCCAACGTCTGAACCAAATCCATGAATTAAGTCACATCACACACCAAAAATTTTCATTTTGCCCCTAACACTTCAACATATCTACTGTTATGCCATTAACTTTTGATTTCTTCCTATTTTGCCCCTAACACTTCAACGCATCTACTATTATGCCATTAACTTTTGATTCTTTCCACTTTTATCCCTTATATCAATTTTTAAGGACTATTCTATCCTTCTATATATATATAAAAAAAAATTGGGGTTATTACAGTACCGCCTCTCCTTGCTGAGTGTGCTAGCCTTTCAAACCATTGTGCCGACCGCCACCGCCATCACCACCCCCGGTGGCATCGCCAGAGGTTCGCAGGCCCCCATGATTGTCGGTCGCCTCCCTAGTATGCCGCAGCTGCACCCGGCACGGTTGACACGGAAGGCACCTGTATCTAACGAGTCGATCCGCGCTCCACCAGTCTAGGCCCCGTCCTTCGCTTGGACATGCTTCTGGCCCATTTCTGTGGGCCGAGCCCGCCTACTGCGTTCGCTGTGGCCAGGTCTGCCTTGCACGGTTGGGCCTAGGCCCAGCCTTGGTCCAGCGACCCCGCAGCCCAATTTGTCGCGCGGGTCAGGCCTGGGTCCTAGCCCTGGTCCTGCGGCCCCACAACCTGATTCGTTGCGTGGGTTGGGCCTAGGCCTGGGCCCTAGGACTAGGCCAGTCCTCCACTCGGTTGCAAACGACCCGGTGTCGACTCGGGGCGAATCGCAGGCGCCGCCGCCGTGCCAGATGCCGAGTCGCCGTGCTCGGTGTTCTTCTCCGGCAAGATTTGCCAAGCGATCTTCTTCGACTTCTGCCACCCCTCGAAATCTGGCTGTGACTCAGGCACACTCAGCCCTTCCTTGGCTGGACTCGATCCTAAGTGTAAGGAGCTCGACCCCCAAGTCGACTCAAGGGAGGCCTCGGTCGTCTTCCTTGCTTTGCATCTGGCAGCACCATCCATGGGCCAAAGACCATCCGACCCTCCTACATAAGGGCGCCCTCCTTCATCTCTCCTGACGGTCCCTTCGGGCCCTCGGCTACCTTTGGATCCGCTCCCTTCCCCAGCTCCGACCTCGAGCCCTGAAACCGGCAATCGTCGGACTAGTGGTCAATGCAGACACACTAATAACAAAGGCCCGGTAGGTTTTCATAGACGAAGGCCTGCCAGAACCTCGTCTTCCCTCCCTAGACGAGGGTTCATGTTATCAAGGGTTGAAGGGAGTCGATTTTGACTTTCACCCTCGCATACCCGGTTTACCGCCTCTCACAGGAGACCACATCGAGCTCTAGAGGGCGCACCGCCGTCGCCGCTATCTCACGTATGGACTCTCTGTCCCAATACTTGAGGGGGAGGACAGGCAATCAGAGCCAGATCACCGTCCGACTCACCGTATGGATGCTTGGAATGAAATTGGTCTACCATTCCTCCATGGCCATCAACTAGCCTGCCACCAACCATGGGCCAGCCGCCATTACCGCAGCCCGATTCTCATCGAACACGAACAGGATGGTCAGAGCCCCTCCACTATTGGCAAGACCTCCATTGAGTGCTGCAGCTTGCCCCGGCTCCGGAGATCTCGTGCCACCAGCTCTGTTGGGACGCATCGGCCCAAGCTTCTCGTGATCACGGTCATCTCCTCCCAAATGCCTCTGGCTTGCGCCACCCGCTCTGTCGGCACCACCACCACCTGGAGATATTGTCATTGGAGCTCCTCTAACTCAACCTCGGTGAACCGATGGATGGATTCCTCCGATCGTCGCGAAGCCCTCTGCGCTACCGCCGACCACAATGGGGTGGTCTCAACCATCCCTGGAGATGGGCCAAACTACCGACCCCCATTGGAACCTCCCGGCATGCTGATGCTAGGGGCTACCCTTCAAGTAGCACACCAGGTGTTCGATGGGGAGCCTACCCTTCGCACAATTCTTGATGCAGCGAGGGCTGCTCAATTTCTCTTCAACAATCGAGGGTTACCTCCTTCAAAATTTTTTTAAAAAAATCCAAGCTCTATTTTCCCTTGTTCTTGAGGATTCGGCCCTATCTTTGCATTTCTGACTGTCTCTACCGATCGTTACCCATCGCCGAAGCCTTTCCTCAATAAACCACATCAAGTTGAACCCATGGCTAGAGTTTTTGCCGAGATACCATGGATCTTGAGATTTGGGACTAAGTCCTATCTTGGTTGATTTTTCCTCTAGATTTCTTCACCATCCGTTGCTTGCGACCACCGACCGCCGCTTGGGGTGGTTAATTGTTGATCCTCTGGCCAGTAGTAACCCTCCACGAGCTTCTTCTTCCTTGGTTGGAGAGAAAGAGGCTTTGTTTTCTCTCTTTTCCCACTTTCTCTCTCTTGTTCCTCTCTCCACTAAAATTTTTTGGAACTTAGAGAAAGGCCTTTTCTCAATGATTTTGATTGACCCTCGTAAAAGGAGATCTTGACCTATAGCCACTGGGCCGCATGCCAGTCCCCAGTTGATCTTTATCGGACACTGCTAGATTTTATTATCTCCAATCTTTATTGAACTATCTGTACCCTAGTCCAACTATGATCAGATAAAATCATCTTGATTAGACCAACCAAGATGTCGGGCACTTGTGCTTGGCCTACCTTGTGGGAGTGTTGGAACTTAAAATTTTTATTCTTAAAATAAGCATGATTAAATTCTAATAAAATATATAATTTTTAGATATTTTGCTTTAAGGAATATTTTTAGAGTGAATTGGATATATCTATCGGGTGATTTCAATAGAAAATAAATAATGGAACATTTTTCTAGATTTATTGGCAAACTATAAAATACTTTTGTCATTTAATCTTGAATTGCATTCTTTTATGAAGCATAGCATTTTATTATTGAATATGTCATATTGTGGAATATTATTTGATGCATGATCGAAAGTATCAAATTTGCTCGATTGATTTCAATACCACGTGGTTTCTGTATTTTTGTCAATTTGACATATGAAACATATTTGATGAAAAAGAAAATTTTGATTTGAGATGATTATAGACTCTCAAACTGACTATGTTACGAACTGTGCCATTGGAAGCTTATATGTTGGACTTGATTAGTCATGAAGGATTCGCACCACGAAAGAGGTGGCTTGCCGCAAAAGTGGCACAACACAAGGAGCCCACCATTTGGGTTTAAACGTTGGCAAATGGCCCTGCAAATGGAGATTAAATACCCTGAAGGACTATACCTATGATCCTGCAATAGTAAAAATGTGATCATAGCTTATAAGCTAATGAGATGAACATGATGTTTTGAAGAAATTGGATTCATAAATAAAAATTTTAATTTTGAGAAAAAAATTAGATTCGCATGTATGATCAAGCTGTATATCTAGTTTTAGTTTTGAATTGATATATTCTATATACTTATTTTCTAAAAATTATTATTTATCTTATTATCGAATTAATTTAGTTAAAGTATTCATTGCTTACTAGGTTATCCAGCTTTTTTTATTCTATATTTTATTATTTCTATAAATTTCTAGAACTAAGCTACAGTCTCTTTATTTTGGACTAGGATTTTACTAAAATTTGTGTGAGATATTTTGAGGATCATTGGATTTTATGAGATATTAAAGTTTAGATTTTAGTTATTTTAATTTTAAAGTTAATTAATTGATTATTTATGCCGTGCATGCTTGTAGGGAAAATTTTTATTAGTTGTAGTTGTTGTGGTGACCTCTGGTTCACGATCTCAAATTAGGGGTACGATGAAATTATACTACTTTTTGCACTCTCCACCTCTGTCATTCACTCGTTCCGACAAATTCCACCCCCTCAATCTCCTTCCCACTCTCTTGACATCAGAATTTGTTCAACATGAAGCTTCCATTTCTCTCCCTCAAGTCTGTCAATTTGCTTCACTTCCTCCACCCACCGAGATTGGGGTTAGGTCATGATGTTCTCTTTGGGTTATCAAAATGGAACTGGCCTTTTGATTATTACAAAAATATCAATAGCTTTTTGGCAGTTTTCAGTTTATTAAAGTTCTTTCACCCTCCAAAATCTTCATAATTACTGCAGTCGCCATTATGCACTTGGGCTTGGCTATCTCCCGTCAGCATTGAAATGGACAGATAATATTTTTAAAGAAAAGGCTTAGCAGTTTTTATATGAATGAGATTGGGGTCCACCTGAAATGAAGTTGATCCAGAAGCCATGACTTGGCTGGACTTGGGTTGAAACTTTATATGAAATCATTTTGGAATTAGAGTTAGGATAAATGTTGAAGCAAAAATCCTGACCGACATTATAATTGTTGTCTAAAATTGACCGTAGAAATAAAAATCAAATTGTCATCAAGATTTTAAGTTGAGTTGAATCTTCTTAAGATTTGTATGATCTACTTTGGCCTCAGATATTACGTAGGTTTTATTACTCCTCTTGGAATATATTATGCAATGTGATGCGGAAAAAGTGCACCATAGCCTCAATGATGATTAGTATTATTATGTTTTTGAATAAAATGATAGAATTCTTATTGGGTCAAGATCAATTATTATTGAATACATTGATCACAAGCAAAATTAGCTTGTAATCTAGCAGCTACTGAGAGTGTGTTTTGGATCTTTTCCAATAAGTCTAAGTCCAATTCCACATATGTTTTGTTTAAACTTTGTTCATCGACATGGTTGTTTTGTCAAATATGGTTGAATTCTATGAACGATGATCTATTGGACTAATCCAAACTAGAGCCATCCTTAAGTCCCGATTGTATGTGGTTAGCCATACTAAATAGCCCATAGTTCGTGATAAATATACGAGAATGATCGATTATGCCTCCATTATAAAGCATGCAAAAGGAATACATAGTCATAGATGCCATTCAAAATTAAGAAAAATAACCCTTAAAAGTCAATATTGGTCCGAGCTTGCATGATAATGTGCTCAAGTAATTACTTTAAAGTTTAAATCTCCTATCTAGAAAAGAAAAAAGAAAGGAAATTATATTGCTTAACAATGGTCTTGACTTAAGTGATTGTAAGGTTGATTGCCATGTTGATATGTTAGGCTTTGAGACCCTCCTAATCTTGGATTGTGTTGTGGTGTAATTATTCATCTACTTTAGTATTATCTATGTCAAACAATGAGGAAAATACCTTTTAAGGCTCCAAGATGGAATTTCCTCTGAAGGAGGGGTTACAAGCTAGCTAGTTAGTTAATAATTCTGCTCACCATTTTACTTATTATACTAAGGTCTTTTAAGCATATGTTACGATTAGATCATACTACTTTATTAGCGGACTAATCAATAAGGCTAATAGTACCACAAGGAACTATAACCATATGTGGTCATCTTACAAAATAGTGCTTTACTATCAAAACAAGGTAGCTAGAATTGGGTTTCCCATATATTTTGGTATTGAAATTATTAGTTATCAATTTCTCGAACCGCTTACTAGCCTATGGAACTACAAGACTTGAAAGAAGAGATCACACTAGTTTATTAGTGGGCTAATCAATAAGGCTGATGGTCCCACAAGGAACCATTATCTGTATGCAGTCATCTTAAACAACAAGAAGCCCTATCAAAACAAGGTAGCTTGGATTGGGTTTTTCATACCTTTTGGTGCTGAAATTATTAATTATGAGTTTCTAAAACCACTTACTAGCATGCTGAATTATAAAACTTGAAATTATAGAAAATTCTAGATGGACTATTTATAGGGTAAGTTTTATAAAACAAATAATATATCATATCTTTTCATCATCATGACATTAGCTATGCTTATGAAAGATATTTAAACCTTACTTTAAACCCAATTGATGTAATGTTGATGCAAAAATATAGCATATGAGTTGTCCTACAAGACTTGTCCAATGAAATGATTCTCCTTGCATTGCCCTGAGAATACAAATCTTTTGTCATAAGTCTACGGTTGACTCACTCTAGTTCAACTCAAAACCCTGTCCAAATTTTCCAAGTCATCTCAGTAAGTGATCATATGCTTAGATCAAGTCATCAGTAAGTCGTAAGGTTTGAGTCTTCCCCCTTTCTTTCCTCCTAAAATCAAACTTCGAGTTAATTCAATGGGTTTTCTTGAACTAGCCACATGCTTGAGTTTGATTTTAAATGCAAAAAGCTAACCAAAGCTGCCACATATATGTCTTGAGGAAACATAACATGTAGCTTATTTCATGATTCAGAAAATTTCAAGACTATGATTTGGACTAGCACCTCTATATATTGATTCAATTTGAAGAAAAATAATCTGTTTTGATCTATAGAAAAATTCACAAAAAATAAACTGCACTAACAGAACTTTTTGCACATATAGATTAGAGAGACTTATCTGGATTTCTTCAACTCAACTAAATCTTGGACCAGATTGAGTCAGTTAAATAGTCAGAGACTAGACTCAGATTGAGTCATGAAATTTTTTTTCGGGGGTTAGGATGAGATACAGTTTCTTTTCCCCCTGATCACTCTGACATATATGAGTGGTTTTAAATAACATTAGTCTAACAATTGTATAGAACTAGTAACAGTTTCCACTCACCTCTGTTACAAATCAAACATAAAATGTAACAGGCTAGAAATAACAGCTATTATATGCATTTTAATAATGACTGTTTATTGAAATTCTAATGTAGTAATTTCTCAATAAGATATCTGGAACAGATAGTATTTAGACACTGGACAGCACTATTTAAATAAAAAAGTTGTGATAAGCTTGTAGTGATATGCTGCATGTCATTATAGCTCATAATTGGTGCAAACATAAAATAATACTTTATATTAAATAAGAGGTCATGCTTTTTTTTCTTGTGTCTCCATAATGTTATCTTATACTTGATGTGGCAGACATAATAATGATGCCTATTGGCTCACTTGTTTCATCAATTGGTTTGTCCCTTGGATAATCTATCTTTTATCAAACATCACAAATTTTAAACCACACAATAAAACCTTTCTGAATACTGCCTTGCCAAACATGACTATGACTTTGGTCAGCTCTAGTTGTCTCAAGTCTACCTATTTCTGAAAGGAGTTACTGCCTTCAACTCAGAGACCAAGCTAAGTTGAAATTTAATTAAGATAGATGTGTTGTAACACACTGAGCTCTTAAATGGCAACAAAGCATCTAAGCAAGTTGCCTGGGAAAAAGAGTTTATCTCAACCCCATATCAAACTACATGTCAAGGATCTATGATTCTAGAAATTTTGAATTTTGAATTTTGAATTCTGAATTTTGAATATCGAATAGCATAAATTTAGGATTGATCCTAGAAATTCCTTTGTTATTTCTTCCTATCCTTGTATCATCCTAGTTGTAATCTCTTGTATATTCTTAACTATAAATATACCTAATGACTGCCTCATGAGAGTAGGCAGAAAAAATTTTCCATAACATTTCTCTTTTCTACACCAAATATACAAAAAAGTGCAAGATCCTATCTTACTCTTTTATGCGGCAAACATATCTGCGGCACACAACAGAAGATGAATTCATCGTTCGCATTTTTATGACATGGATTTGTGTGATGGCAATAATCGCATATTTGTCAAAAAAAAATAATCATACTTTCATGTTTACTTCAAACACATTTGGATGCAGCATTTTTATTTCCCTAAGAATCTGCTGCCCATCGATAACATTAAGAAACAAGTGGCATATTTTTAATTGACATGCCTCAAGCATTTGATAGCATTAGGAACTGACACGTTTTATGTGTGATAAATATGTGGCCAACATCTTGTCTGATTAGCAAAAACCTTTTTGAATTCAAAGTGTTTCTTAGTGGTTGACCATTACATATATTGACAATATTGATAGCACTTCTTATGAGTCAAATCTTGTGAAGAAGTAGTTGACTGGCAGTGTAGTGTCTGTGAAGTAATGTTGGTCCACCAGTGTATCAAAAATACACCTAATGGCAAAGAATCATGATCATTTTAGACTGTTACCTTTGTTAGAATAACGGATAGATGCCATAGGGGTTTTGAGCTTAGTACCTCGTGGCAACTATTTTAGTATAAGAGGATCATTAATGTCCTTTAATACCAAATCATAGGACAATGTTGGAGGGACCACATATTTTCCATCAGCAATCACTAATGGATGATTACTTGTTTAGGGGCTTGTGATATGAACTTAACTCTTCAATAAAATCAAATGAGACCCAATAGACTTTTGCAGCCATGAATTGGACTATCTAATTCAGAATAAGAATACAGTCGTAACGCAGTCAACCGAATGTTAAATAGATATCTTAGTTAAATTTGAGATTCAAGATGAGGGATCTTGAAAAAAACTGGATATCAGCTTGTTAGTTTTATACTCATGCAAGAAGTCCTTGTGGCATTGCAGATGTTCCTCTCCGTAGTATTATTTGTTCGAGGAAAAGAATCCAAATAAAAAGAGAGGACAAGCATCAGAAATGTAGCAAATAGCACGTAGACTAACATGTTGCAGTAATGTATTAAAATCACAGTATACAAGTTATTTGGTTATCTCACAAAAAAAAGTTCAAAGAAAAGTATAAAAATCACCCTATGCAATGACATAGACAAGTTCAAAAGAAAAAGAAGTGGGCATGTGCTTCGATTTGTAGCCATGGAAAATCCAAAATGATGTGCTACTTTCAACCTTCAAAAACTAAAGCAGATGCTATATAATCATGTCCAATCCAATTGATGTTATCTACCTCGTGTCGCAATGGACTAGATAAGTCAAAGTAAGACAATATAACATACAATCTTGACAAGTAATCGACCCAATTTGATGTCGAGTTGGGACTCCTCAACCTGCATATGTCCATGGGTCAGCCCCTAGACTCAATATAATCTCCTTTGAACTATGATATCCTATATTTCCATGTTTTTTTTCCTCTTCACGTAACGCAATCTCAAATCAACTTTACTTGACTAAATACATATTTGATACAATTGATCCATAGCCTTCTCCACCCTACATGATCCAACTTAGTCAATCAGTTTCTATTGATTCTTCAAGACATGGTTTTGATGTGAAGTAAATAACTAGTAGTAAAAGAGATCATCCGGTTTTAAAAACCTTACCTCATGGTCATAATTTATCGATAAACTAGACCTAAGCTAACCCAACTTAAATAAAACTGCGCCCTCGAGGCTAGACGGAGTTTCAATCTATGCTCAACCAGTTTTCTTTTTAAAAAAAGTAAGAAAAATTAAGTGTAGGGTTATCCCAAATTAAAAAAATATTTAGCCAAATCCCAGCATCACGGATGGAACTGTATCAAATTCTTGAAGAACCAGTGAAAAGAATATTAACATTCATGAATGTATATAATTATGTAGAACAAAATATTGTTTGTTAAGATTTTCTAAATCATGTACCTTCTCAAAGGACAATTGCTCTTTAAGGGAGAGCTGCCAACCAAGTAGCAAAACATTCTCGGATTTAGTTGATATTTTTTATTTTTTAATTTTCATTCTTGAAGAGGCATTCCCACTCTCCTTTATTTTTCAAGAAAAAAATCATTGTTGAAGATATCTAAATTAATTGAAGTGGCAGATTTTCTCACGCACCATAGATAAAGGCTCATGGCCTCGTTGTTTTCTTCTTTTTTTTTAAGCTCGTCTATTTATTTAGTAATAAAGATACATTACTTCTTGTAATAAAAATATATTGATTAATATTTGTACTGCAAAATTGGTGAAGCACACTTACGCCTCCCTTATTTCTAGCTTATTGTGCATGTTTTTTAGGCATTACACCCTATTTTTGTTCTGCGTAATGGAAGTATCTAGAAAAAAAAATGAGAATTTGTACTCATTAAATTGCCTCGAGGAGAATCTAATACTCGACTAAACCCGTAAGCACCAAGTATATTATTATTATTATTAATTTTCCAAAAACCTCAAGTATTGAAGTTGAAATCACAAATTCATCTTATCCAGACCTGACTCAGAAAACATGCAGCTCAGTCTACATCCAAATCCTAGAACTGAAGGTTGGCAGGCTAGATTACTTTCTATGATGGGTAGGCTAACCCTAGTGAGATCAGTTTCGAGCTCCATGTCAGTCTATTTGATGTCCAACACTATTTTGCCTGGAACTTCCCTTATGAAGATGGATTAGTTGTTTTAGAACTTCTTGTGGGGCACGCATAGTGGTGGGTGTGGAGTGCATCTGGTAGCTTTGGACCTGCTATGTCAACCATTATGGAATGGGGGACTCGGCATTCAATCTCTGTTGGTCAGGAGAGAGGCCTTGATCGCCAAGCACGCTGCGAGGTATTTGCTTAAGTTTGATAGTTTTCATAGTTTTATGATGAGGACCAAGTATGGCCTGTGGACATGAGTAACGATGATTCAAGTCAGACAAGGCAACTTATTTATTTGCAGGGAGATATGTGCGCATGTCTCGGTAGTTATGGCCAACACAAGATCGTTACTTGGGGATGGATGGAGCGTTTATGTTATTAGGGACTTCTAAGTGGATGATCTCCCCTTGGGGCGGTGGTCAACCTTGATCAACACTAAGGTGGTGGACAACATATGGGTCTGACACCTATTTATGGCTGGGGGTAGAGGTGGAACACAAGTTTGATTACCCAGTTATTTGAAGTGCACCTGGCTAAGAGGGTGAGGTCCCTCGCGATCCTAGGGCAACAAGTTTTTGATGTGAGGGTCTGAAGATCTACTTAGAGCCCAAGAGTTAGGCTAGGGATCTTTATCTTCTCTTTAGGAGTTTGTCTACTCAGAGGCGTGACTGCACTTGGATCTAGAGGCTTGGTGTTCATCCGCTGATTGCTTTGTTCATTTGGAAGCTCTCTTGAGGTCGCTTTCTGACTAATGGTGCCCTTTATAGACATTGGTTAAGCATTCCTCCGACCTGCACTGCCGGCAAAATGGAAGGGTCCATTGATCATGCTCTCTTCCGTTGTGAGAAAGCGGCCAGGTTGTGAACTATGGCTGGTGCCCCTTATGAGGTATGTTAGTCGCAACCCATATTTAGACTTTCTTGGAGTACCTAAAGAGGAACTCCTCCAATTCGCCATCCAGATCAATTGTTATCACGGCTGCGTACGCAGCCTACCACATCTAGCTAGCCCGTAAAGCTTGGATATTTGGAAAGACTGATCAATCACCGAGATTTACTTTGGAGAGAGCATTAGCATTGGCTGCCGAGATCACCTATATATATGCTATTGGAGAACTTTTGATAGCTCAGAATACCTGAGACTTCTCCTTAGCTCTTGCAGTGCCTCAGACGGTGTTCATCTTCTGGGAGCCCCCACCTCTAAGTTTCCTCTAAGTCAACTTTGATAGCTGTGTGCTAGATGGTGGCAGCAGAGGCAGAGTAGAATTTGTGATTAGGGGACCAAATTCGAGACTCATAGCAGCTGGTGGGTGTCAGATCTTTAACACTTTAGTCCCAAAAGCAGAGCTGAAGGTTGCATGGGCGGGTATCAGCTATGCTCGATGCAGCCTAAGAACCTAAGAGCTAACTTTATGCTTGTTGAGGGCGACTCAGCTACGTTAATTGCCTGAATTCAGAGGCGGACTTCAGAGTTGAGTGCTCATTCCTTGTTACTTCAAACTTCGGTCGTTACCATCCTTGCCACAGCCACCACAAGCACTAAAAAATACGATGCATGCTGCCTTGGATGGTGGTGCTTGGGAAGCCACGGCAACCCCCACCCTTGCCCCGAGGGATTGTAAGAGGCCATTATTGCTTGCTACAGTAGACCGAGAAAAAAAGAAAATGGCCACCACCCAACTCCCATCCAAGATAAGCGCGCTATAAAACAAAAGCAATGAACAGGAATCTAAAGAATATAAAAGTGCACTCCCCGATCCGCACCCCAAGTGTAGTGGTGGGCTACATTTCTTTGACGGGGGAGAGCTCTCACTTTCATACTTTTCCTTCTCCTTGGATTATATTCCCTTTAATAACACCTTCCCAGCTCCTTCATGCTAAGTCAGTCTCAAGGAAACCCATAAGAAAAGACTAAATTGTATGTATAAAATCAACTTTGAATTGATTGAAGCTCCCTGTCTCTGCTACCAAGAAGCTAAACACTAGAATCCAGAAGTGAATTTTCAGTTGAAGCATTCATTTCTTTTGTTTCCTTTTGGATGTTTGTCTTTCTCTCACACAACAAAACCTGCCATTAGACCCCCAACATGAAGACTTCAAAGACTTTTCATTAAGTTCTAAATTCGCCCCTCCTCCCCTCCTTCAATATCTTACCTCAGCTCAAGTCCTAAACTAAAATAGGTATTTCTTTCCTTCTCTAGTATTAAACTGCATCTATTTCTTCTCTCTCCCTTTGATCTGCAAATCAAACCCAATAGCACCCACACCCCAGCCAGTAGAAGCTTCTCTCTCTCTCTAAATGGAAATGGTATTTTGGTGAGGGGCGTGGGGAGCCTGAGGCTTGTGGCGTATTAATGGGTAATTGCTTGTTTGGAGGGAACCCATCCATTTATACAGTATCTTCCAATGCAAAGTTAGGTGAGTTTTTTCTGGGATTTGAGTTATTTCATGCTTTCTTAGATTAGAATGAGTGAAACCTTTGATTCCTTCTTTTCTATTTTATATTAGTTTATATGGTTGTCTAGTTTGAGTGCTTTTTTATCATTATAACTTTCCTGTTTTAGGATTTTGAGTCTGGTTTATCTCTCTTGCATATAAGTTATATTTTTTTTCAATCTTTTCTTAACGTATAGGCTTCGTCTTCTGCAACTGGATCTTCTTCTCAGAAGATGTTTGGAACCTGGAATATGTTTTTGTATCTCTTCTTCCACTGCATTAAGAAAGCAGCTTGAAGTGAGCTTTGCCTTTTTTTAACCTTCCAATATCCAGTTCTTAATTCTTGACGCTTGTTACAGAACATTTGAAAGAGGAATGTGCAAATGGAGGTTTCATTCGGTTTTCTTCCTTTGTTGTTTCTTGATATAAAAATCGAACGAGTAATTTTTTTTCTTTAATTTTGTTTTGTAAGTTGCATATCTTTTGCTTCTGCAGCATTCAAAGATAGAAAATTCGAAGTTTAAATTCTAAATCTTTTTGTTATATACTCGTTTTCCTCTGTTTCTAAAGCATAAACATGTTCTTTCCTTTTTCATTTTTTTTGTTTTATAGAATCTCCAAAAGTCCAGAGTCCAGTAAAAGAAGAAGGGAAGGAGGAGAGCAAATTGCCCTCAAATCCTAAGGAAGTCGAGGACTTGCGGCGTGACGGAGCTGCAAACCCACTGATAGCATTTACTCTCAATGAACTTAAGATCATCACAGGGAATTTCAGGCAGGACCATGTTCTTGGTGGAGGGGGGTTTGGAAGTGTTTATAAAGGATTTATAACTGAAGATCTTAGGGAAGATCTTCATCCTCTTCACGTAGCTGTGAAGGTCCATGATGGTGATAACAGTTTTCAGGGTCACCGAGAATGGCTGGTAACCTACTCTATCAGCTTAATTTAAATATTTACACCTATTTTTGGTAACCTTTTACTTGGATGTGGTAACTCTAAGAAACCATGGGATGTATGCAGACTGAGGTTATATTCCTCGGGCAACTTTCTCATCCGAATTTGGTGAAATTGGTTGGATACTGCTGCGAAGGCGAGCACCGGATGCTAATATACGAGTTCATGGCTCGTGGCAGTGTCGAAGACAGTCTCTTTTCAAGTAATTGTTGTTGTCTGATCTTACCCATTTGGTGCTACTAAATAATAAATTTTATTACATATTAGTGTAATCTACATATTAGTGTAATTTGTGATGTAGTAACAGAAACTTGTATAAAGTAGAACTGATCTCTTCTTTCTTATGGCCTTGACAACAAAATAACTTATCACTTTCCTCCGAAGCTACTTCTTTGGTTTCTGGATATGATGTGTTTATCAATTATGTTTCCGATGTCTATGCACATAGGTCATTCTTGTCATCTTAATCAAAATTGAATTTTTAATCTTACTCCCTGGAAGCTGTCTTTTGTAGTGGAGTATATTTCACCATCAAGAGTAGCAGAACCTAAGTCGGAAACCATGTCATGACGTTGGGGATATGAACATCAAATAATTGATAAGTACTTAAAAGAATGCTCCTATTGTGGCCTTTTCAAGTAATATTTAAAATCAATTGTTTCATGGTTAGCCATTAGCCTAACAGAACCAGCTTGGCCAGGCCCACCGCTATCATTATAATTGCAAACAACATATCAATAAGGATTTATATCGAGCGTGCTGCTAATTTATTTTTATTTGAAACTTCTTTTTGGCATTTGATTAGCCACATTCACCAATAGGTGCCATACATTTTCACAAGTTTCTTTGATGGCTGATTGTACAAAGCCAAAAAACTAGATTGGTTCCCTTCTCCATTTGACATGATAATTTGGGTATAATGTGTCTTGACATGATAAGGTCATTTAGGAAGTAGAATTGATAGAAATAATGTGTTTTGCACAGCATATTAGAAACATTTGTTAAGTGCATGGTAGAAGGCATATAAACTTTGAATTCCTTAAGTTGATAAAATAATCCAAAATTTGGATTCCTTCATAGCCTGTGGCAGTAATCTGTTTCCAAGTATCTTGTTTTGTTCATCTCTTTGTAATGTCCTTATGCCCCATTAATTGCAACACTCCAAATCTCAGCTTTCATCTTATCATTGCTGATTGTTTATGTTGTTATGTAGGAGGATTGCATCCCCTTCCTTGGTCTATCAGAATGAGAATTGCAATTGGTGCTGCAAAAGGGCTTGCTTTTCTGCATGAAGCTGAAAAACCTGTCATATATCGTGATTTTAAAACATCTAATATATTGCTAGACCAGGTTAGTTGGTCAAAATTCTGAATCATTTTGATGTTTTAATGCATGACCTTAGCACTATAACAACATATTACATTTGATTAGAACAAGAGAATTATGTTTTGTCTTTTTTTTTTAATTTGTGGAGCAAACCTGAATAGAACAAGTATGTCAATTTGTAAGATTGCATGGAAGGTTGGTTTTACACAAACATGAATTTATAGTTAAAAAGTAGGCATCTTCAGTCATTCTTGTTTCTGATATGTGTATTATAATCAGTACATTTTCTTATTGTTAGTCTAACATGTTCTTGGACTCATCTTCTGGTTTGAGACCATACAAGTTGTTTATACATGTGTGACTGTTTATTTGGTCACAGTACATAACTTTTCTAAACCATGTGGTGGATATTTGATTGGAACGCCGCATATGCATCTTATCTCTTAGGACATCAAATATACAAGTGTGAGATCGAGGGGAAGGAGTTATCATTACAACTGTAATAAGTCTAATACAACCATAAAATTGTGAACCATATCTGTATTAATTCCCTTTTTTTTATCCTTGCCTTCGATATCTTCTACATGTTCCAGGATTGTACTTAAGCAATAGAGATTTGAAGTTTCTGCAACCTCTAATACAGTCCTTATGGTGTCAAACAACCACTTAAATCTTTCTTATTAAAAACCAATATATCAATATATTTTAACGTCCTTTCTATTTTTTGTTTTAAATCCCTTACAGTCTTCTATTTTATCTGGTCATACTCATGGCCTTTTGTATTAATCTGCTTTCACAGTGTTCCTCCTTTCCAGTAGTGAATGTACTGTTCTTTTTTGCATGTTCAGTCTGCATTTCTCATAGCAAGACATTGGTGTATGATTTGCCTCAAATTTGAGAAGTAGGTGTTAGAGATAAACAGTATGATAGCCTATCATGTCCAGTGTAATGTCCATTGGTGTATTTATCTGAGTTATACATTTATGCTCCTCTAGCATGGTTCATGCTCATCACTCACATGTCCTTCAAATTTCAACCATCCTTGCCCTTTCCTATTCTCTTAAAGCTTGCCATAACCTTTATCTCTCAGTTCATGTTAGGAAATCTTAAGTTGTAGGTGCCCTGTTCTTTCCATAACTTGTATAATGCTCATGTTCTTGAATTTTCTCTTTGTTTACCTCACTCTGCCTTCGATCATTTTATTTTTCTAACACCTAAAATTGATCACTTTTGGCTTAATTTTTCATTATATGTATAGGAGTACAATGCCAAGCTTTCTGATTTCGGGCTTGCAAAAGATGGACCAGTTGGTGATAAATCCCATGTTTCTACTCGAATTATGGGTACTAATGGTTATGCAGCTCCCGAGTATATTATGACAGGTAATATAAGCTGAGAACATTATTTACTTTCAGAAGGTTTCTTTCGTATCTCCCTCTGAGATAATGCCAATTTCACCTGTAGTTTAGATGTTAGTGTGTAGTTTAAGTGGATTTTTTCCCCAAATCTCTGTTATCAAAAGTTCTAGAGGAGTAGGTCTTGGGGAATTAACTCTAAGTCTTTAAAATTAAAGATCTTCCACTGGGCATGTTTGTCATATGAAAGGTGCTAATCAAGATCCTATTTCTATTTCTTTGAATTAAATTTTACCTTTTTCACCTAAATAGATGCTTGCAAGAATTTCTGAAGGTATAATGATTCCTAAATCTAAGGTGCCCATCCTGATGCTTCTCAAATAATCAAATGTTTTGGATAAATATGAGGTAGCAAACTAGCTAATTACATTCAGTATGTCAGTATTTATATGTTTGCCAAATTACATTGGCATTACTTTTGTGCCATCCAAAAGTCAGAGAACTCTGAATCACTTAACATATGGAAAATTTCTACAAGTTCTCCCAGAGAAGCCGAGTTGACTGAATTTGATACCCTTAGATCAGAGCAATCATTTTTCCACAAGGAAGCAAATGTAAGGCATATAATACAATCATCAAATAATTCCTCTCAATTATCAGCAACTTAATAGACCTAAAACAGACAAATTATACTTTAAATACAGTAATAAAAGAATATTTTCCCTCTGAATACATTACCTTTTATGCTAGTTCCCTTTTTATTAGAAAGTCTTTTTGCTCAAAATCCTGCACGATCATTCAAATTATTTTTTGACTAGAATGAAACAGGGTGGACTCTTTCCTCCTATTTTCTCAAAAAAATAAGACATTTCTAGAAAATTCTTGAGTTACAAATGGCACGGAAGGTTGAGGCATCTAAGCGGTTTTGCTCTTTTTTGTCAACTTACTTTTGCAACGAGACAAAGTTTAAGTATCGATTTATTTCGTCAAGTCATCTAGAAGAAGTTCTTGTTTCCTTTTGACCAGTCTGCTATTACTTTAATCCTTAGGGTACTTCATTACTTTTTCCTCCAAAAACAATTTGATATTTATACTAGGCTTGTAGAAGGTCCAAACTCGGGTCATTGTAAGTACATATGATTCGGAATGACAACTGGACTTACGGGATGTGTTTTAGGTGAAAGATAGCATGTCGGTATGCACATGGGACTTCTTGAAAGATATGATTTCTGAAGGCTTTTTCCGAAAAAAAGTAATGGGAAATAACATTACAATGTTATAGAATGAATCATTGAGTAGGAGACACCTGTACTATTTGACTTTTATTTGGAGGCTTCTTCATACCAATGTATCCTTTAGATAGAAGGACTTGGAGTTGGATTTTAAAGATGGATAGGTTTTACTTTATATCGAAACTAAACTAAGTTGCTTAGTAAATCTATTGTTGTAATTTATATTACTATTTTCAATTATGGAGTCTGAAGAAAGCTTTATCTTACTTATATCCGTTCTGTTTAAAGTATGTATATTATTGGTAACCTAAGTCAGTTTGCCTCTTTAATATCATCTGCATGTAAAATGTCTCCATCATGCACATTGTTTATTGAAGTAGTGGTCTCTTCTACGCAGTTAGTTACTTTGAGAGTACCCTATCATGTGCCTCAATCATGATGATGGAAGATGTTCTTGAAGCTTGATTTTGCTCAAGTCTTCTTTTCTTTGCCCTTTTACTTTTCAATTATTCTAATTGCCAGCTTTATCAGTATTTATGTAAATAATTTGAGAGTTTACTGCTTTCTAGAACATTTAAAGTAAATGACTACCAATATTGCTTTGATTATCCTCAAAGCTTCACCTGATTCTCTGAGTCCATTTCCATAAGAATAACTATGATTTTTGTTAGGATGAATTAAAGATTTTGTTTATGTTAAATTTAAAGTATTTTTTAATTTTCAAATTATCATTTTCAGCTGGCTCATCCTTTTGAAAGTCAATTGAATTTTAAGAGCAGCTGCTAAGTTTCTGCCAACATTAATTTCTCTTGTAACACTGCCTTTGTTAAGCTTTTTCCCTCATTTGAATGAAGTCAGCGATATGCCTTCTGATTAAAACTCTTTCCTTCTACTCTTTTCACAATCTTGGTTTTAATCTGACATGATTTCAATCATAGAATATAAGTTGAGGTGTGTTAACAGTTTCTCAAAAGAAAAAAAAGTGTATTACCAATTAAGCCTGACCAAATAGTATCTTTCTCCATGCAGGGCATTTGACTGCAATGAGTGATGTTTACAGCTATGGTGTGGTCCTGCTTGAGCTCCTCACTGGAAGGAAATCCGTGGACAAGTTCCTCCTTGCCCGAGGAGAGACCCTCACTGACTGGGCCTTCCCACTGCTTCCCCAGAAGAAGAAAGTCCTCAGCATTGTAGACCCCAGGTTGAATGGAGACTACCCTGTCAAGGCTGTGCATAAGGTAGCCATGCTGGCCTACCACTGTCTGAACCGTAACCCGAAGGCAAGGCCTCTAATGAGAGACATTGTCGACTGCTTGGAACCTCTTCAGGTACCCATGGAGACTCCAAATACTGGTAGCAACTGAGCTCCAGCTGTGGAATGGACTAGGACTAAACTATAGTGTATGGTTGAAGTAGTTTGTGCTTTTGGGGGATCTTTTCTTAATGTTTCACACTAGGACATGGGTTTTTCTCAGGATAGCCTGACATTACCAATGGTGGTTTCTGCCTTTAGATGGGTTTGAATGATTTTACTTGGAGTTGTAAGTAGTTAGGTGGAAGTATTGAACAAGGTTGACGATCATCTATGTTAGCAATTTGGTAGTTCAGGAAATTTTGAAACAGTTTCATTCTTGTTCTTTGTGGAAGACTGGGGGAAAGAGTGGTGTCAGCTGCCCAAGTTCTTATTTTCAAACAGAAATTTCAGATCATGGTAAAAATTACTGAATTTCTTATTGAAACCTGAGTTGAACAGATAAGTGGTCTGACTATGTTTGCTTAGGATCCAGTTTTGGATCTAGGCTTATTAGAAAAACTGAAATTTGCATCCTTAGACTGCTTGTCCTAGAACTTGTCCAAATAAAATTTTCTTCTTGCTCAAGTTCATTTAGCAGAGAAATATTACACGGAGATTTTACTCTTAAAGAATGCCGATCACCGGAAGTTTTGTTTTTCGAGAAACCGAACACCTGAAGTTTTCTTTTGAGAAAGTTGATTGCCTGAGGTTAAGGAATTCATGCATGTATGTGAGAAAAAAGAATCGATACTTGGCTTAGTCATTGTGAGGTTGAAGGGTCTATTTGCTTGATCCAATCAGCTTTGAAGCTGATCAAGACCCATTTAGGTAGCACATTTGGAAGTAGATTATCCAAAACCAGCCAAAAAGGATATGTATGGTGGTTGAACTGATTCTGTCCAAAGTATCAGCTTTTACCAAGTCTTCCATTGTCCAGAAGAAATATTTATTTAAGGGAAAGTGCTGTTCTTTTTCATGGAATGAAGGACCACAGGGGTTAAAAATGGACTTTCCTGCATCCGTAAACCATAGGAATAGCTCATTTATGCTGTCTCCTAGTGCGCATGGACCGGTTCATTGTCTACCACAGTCATCATGGTGTATTCTTTGAAGTTTTGTCTTTTAAATACATCATGATGTGATTATTGTTAATTGGATTGTTTGATTAAATAGTCTAGTTGGGTAACTGCTATTAGAAATATTTTGCTTAATGTTGGTAGTGACTTATTTTACAGTTGCCATGTTTTTTACCATATTGTTCTTCCTGATGATCCAGATCATCTCAGCTTCCTCTTGCCTCAGATGAATTGAACTTTCTATGGGTCATTTTTTTGAGGTTCCGTGCGGGCGTGTGTTTAGTTCCACATCGGTTATCTTCTAGGTAGATCTTGGGTACTTATACAGGATTAAGGAACCAAAATAATACCTTCCGGCTAACCATTTTGTAAGAACCCCTGCGGGCGTGTGTTTAGTCCCACATCGGTTTTTTGCTGGGTAGATCTTGGGTACTTGTACAAGATTAAGGAATCCAAATAATACCTTTCGGCTAACCATTTTGAGTGAGGTCCTGGATTATTACAAATGGTATCAGAGCGGACCTGGCCCATAACCTATGCGGACTAAGGGACACTGCAACACGGATCTATTGGGGCTAACCATGGGCCGATCATAGAGTTTGTGATTCGATTTGAACCCTTAGCCTAATGAGGACGTCAGAGCTTGAACGGGGAGAGTATGTGAGGACCCGTGCGAGCGTATGTTTAGTCCCACATCGGTTATTTGCTGGGTAGATCTTGGGTAGTGTTGTGGTTCAAGTTTGGCCCGAGGGTGACCACGCCGGAGGAGTCGAGGGAGCCACCGTTGGTTGGAAGGAGAAAACGGGAGCCACCTCCTGTACGACGGCTGCAGACCTGCACAAAGCCTCACCGGTGTTTTCGATGAGGGCCCTCCGACGATCAAGTTAGAGTGGGATCGATTTGGTCCAGCCAAAAAGAGAGGTCCTCTAGAAGTTACCTGACCGAGCTCTTTATAGTTTCGGTGGAGTGGCCCAGGTGGCAGAGGCACTGTCAGCCCTCATCATGAGGGGGCGTGGCTCTGAGCCGGGTGGCGCGCAGCTGGCTGATGGTGTGTAGTACTGCTCATTCTTAAGAACGGTAGGTGTTGACAGTCACGGCAGGATATGGCCGGAGTGGTCAAGATGTCGTCTGACTGTTGAAGGCCGGATATAGAGACGTGACACGGTAGTGTTGCAAAGTACGGCCACGCAGATGGACGTAGGTGCACACATGGGTGCGGTCGTTGGCGAAGCCGAGCTCATTAAAAGGTCGCATCAAGCATTTGACGAGGTCGGCTTGACGGGTGCTAAGAATAGCTTGGCTTTCCGGATTCCGAGATGTGCTCGGTGGAGCGCCCCGAGCTCGAAGATCGGGGCGTACTGCTGAGGTAGGCGCCCCGAGCTTGGTCGGGGCGGATCGACGAATATCTAAAGACACCCCGAGCTTGGTCGGGGGAGTCGATGAATATCTGAAGGCACCCCGAGCTTGGTCGGGGGAGTCGGCGAATATCTGAAGTTGGTGGAGCTTTTGGCGGAGTCCCGAAGTCGAGCTGACTCTAGGCCGAAGTAAAGATTCGGCCGATTGGCGTTGATGTTTACTGGGCGGCCTTTTAGTCGTGGGCTGGATGATCCATTTTTCCCCCTATCATTTGCCCCCCACTTCCGAGGTCGAGCTGCCTCGCAGCTCGGATGATGGAAGTAGGCAGCCTTCGGATCGTCCAATGTTTCCATCACACAGGCAAGAAGAGGTGCGTACCAAACTGGGTATGCCTAGGCGCATTTCTCGGCTGAGAGCCCGACGTCGGACTTGGGAGGTTCAAGCTGCCAAATTTTCTTAAGTAGAATCCATCATGGAAATTTTTCAATGTTCCACGTGGGCGTTCCTTTTTTTTTGGGGGGGGGGGGGTTGCTAGAGTAGGACGAGGAGGGTTTCGATCATTAATTCCCCGTCCCCCAAAGCACTCCGTCTGGCGGAATGTGAGAAGCCGACCATTAATGCTCCCTTTTCTGAAGCGTCTCGTCTGGTGGAATGCAAAAGGTTAGCCATCAGTATTTCGAGCTCCGGAGCGCCATCCATAATGATCAGCATTTAGTGGGGCGATTCGGGGAGATTTGTTGAGGCCGTCTTATGGCCCGCCACGTGGCAAATCTCGGGTCGTTTGAGCATTTAGGTTGCCTGATCGGAGCCGCTATAGTAGCCTATATAAGGCCTGGAAAGGGGGTCCTAGGATCATTATTTGACCCTCCCCCGCTCCTGATTTTCTTTCTTCAGCCGTCATTGCCGTGGTGTTGGAGCTTTCTTCTTCCGGTGGACATTCTTCTTCTCTGCCCGTCCACCTTTTCCGGCGAGCTTTCGGGTAGGCATTTTATCCCTCCTTTCGGTCGCTCGGAGAGTTTTTCATCTTCCCCCATTTTATAATCTCAAGACCAGGGCAATGGACTCGTCGACGAGGACATCGATGTTCGATGTAGGTTCATCGCGAGCTCAGGCCTCTTCCGAGGTGGAAGAGGTTGAACTCGAGGTGGGCCCGAGCCCGTATGGAACCGGCTCACTCATGAGCGACGAGGATCTGGGTTCGGTTCGAGCCCGATTTTTCATTCCTCCAGAGTTCGTCCTCAAACTCCCGGACCTCGGAGGCCGAGTCACCAACCCACCTAACAGTTGGGTCGGAGTGTACGTAGATACACTCCAAGCAGGGCTGAGATTTTCTCTGCACGGATTTGTGGGGGAACTCCTGACGGTGTATGGCCTGGTGCCTGCGCAGCTCGCCCCGAACTCGTGGAGGCTAATCATTGGCTTTCTCGCCCTCTGCCTGGCACACAGCCTGTCCCCCTTAGTGAATGTCTCTAGGAGTTGCTTTATATTGAAAGGCAATCCTGTAGATAAAGGGTTGTGGTACTTCTCCCCTCGAGGAGGCCGCAAGCTATTTGGGGGCCTGCCCACTTTCATCCACGGATGGAAGGATAATTTTTTCTTTATCTTCTCCGAGCGGTCATGGGGATTGAATCTGACCTGAAGCTTTCCGCTGGCCTTAGTGAACAATAAGCTCCCGCAATTGTCGCGGGCCGAGCAGAAGATCATAGATAGTTTGCTCGGACTGAAAGAAACTCCTTGGCTCTCTGACCTGCTCAGTGAGGAGGCCCTAGTGAATCTTGGCTTGAGCTCAATTCGTCCCAAGGGTAAAAGTAATTTGGCTTTTTCTTCTTTTCTTTTTACGTTGGGGATGTTGATAAGACTTTTTATCTCTAGATATTGCAGGGATGATCTTCAACACCAAGATGCTGATGATCATATATAGGAAGAAGAGGCCGCCCCTGAAAGGGTCCGGCTTGAGGGGAGGCCGAAGAAGGCAAGAGTCGCCCCCGGCCTCAAGATCGAGCAGGGAGAGCCCGAGGTGGATGCCCTTGCTCTGGCCGGACCTAGCCAGGGGTCTATAGAAGAAGCCGAGGTGCCCCAATCGACGACTGGGGGGATCTTCCCGACCGAGCGGCGGTCACACCTGCTGACCAAGTTTTGGAGGTCGCCGCGATAACCCAGCCGTCCGGACTGGATTCCAAGCTGGGTTGTGGGCCCAGGACTTCGGTCCCCCCATGGTTTCATTATGCGCCGAGGTTGCGACCTTCTCCGAAGTTCCGGCCTTGACGAGAATCGAGCCGATGTTTCCTGAGTCCGGCGGGGAACAACCACGGCGTATACCTGAGGGTGATTCGGCCCTCAAATTTGAAGAGGTTGCTCACGGGCTCGTGCGCAACATCATGCTTCTGCGCGACCGCGCACTGATGGAAGAGGGCCTTGGCGACCTCGTCCATCACGTTTACTCGGCGAGCGTGCGGGTAAGTAATGTTGTCCTTTTGTCCCTTTTTTATTTCCTTTGTGAATGCTTAGTTTCAGTTTTTGCTGACATTCTTATCTTTTCGTGCCAGTCTCTTCATGTGGTCGACGTATTGATATCCAACAGACTCACCGACCGGGAGGAGCTAAGGGTGCTCAGGCTGAGAACGGAGCGTGCCGAGCTCCAAGAATAAGAGGCCGAAGCTCGAGCGGAGTCTGCTGAGCAACGTCAGCAGGAGGCCGAAAATCGGGTGGCCGCTGTTGAGCAGCAGCAGCGTAAGGCCGAGGAGAAAGCTGCAGTCGCCTCACAGCAGCTTCGGAAGACCAAGAAGAAGGTGTGTGCTTCCGAGGCCCTAATAAAGGATAGGCTGGCTCAGATCCAAGACATGGAGGCCGAGCATTCTTGTGCTCGCTCCTCCTTTGCAAGCCGCATCTCCGAGCTTGAAGCCGCTCTGTTTAGCCTTCAGGGCGAGGCGGAAGAGCGGGAGCTAAAGGTCGGGCGGCTCGAGAGCCTGGTGGAATCGTCCGCCCGTGAGGCCATTGAAAAATTCCGTCAGTCGGAGGAGTACCTCGCTGAACTGGCAGAAGGGGCTGCTGCTGCTATGATCCAGGGTTTCGACAATTGTCATCTCCAAGTTCAGCAGTTCTGCCTTAGAGTCGACCTCAGCGGCCTTGAACCAGACCTGGATGGGGCTGCCGAGGCGAATGGGGACGTTGTGGAAGCCACTGCCGAGGCCAGGCCGAATATTGCTCCCGAAGCTGCCGACGAGATGGAACCAACAGCCATTTCTAACGCCGGTGTTGGAGCTGAAGCTGCTGAAGCAGGCGGAGACGGCACTCCCGAGGTCACAACCGAGTCGGAGGCCATAGTTGACACCAACATGGAGGTTGTTCATGTTGACTAATTTTTATTTTTGTTTTTATAAGGTTGGCCGTTTAGGCCTTTTGTAACTCTTCCGACCACAAGGTCGAGCATCCTTATATTCGGCCTTCGGCCTTCACTATCAATAAAATTTCTTCTGTTTCAATGAGTATTTGAGTTTGTTCTGCTTCATGCTCGGACACCAAAATCCGAATTGTGTGGCCCAGATCCGGGCCCATCTCATATAGCAGGGGTTGCATTTAGCACTTGTGAAAGTCTCTGGGCTCGGTATACCCCCAATTTGAAAATAAGCCTCATATGAGGGGAGCTCGTAGTTCCTCATCCAATAGTGCGGGCCGCTTTAAGCCTTGCCCAGGGGAGCGAAATCGGAGAAGGAAAAACAAATAACCATAGATTAACTTTAAGGATAGAAGCTTGCCCGAGGGCTCTCGTTAACTTGGGAGTACAAGTGAGCTCGGGGATAAGCATCCACCCGAGAATAGAAACCCACTCAAGGGCCGAAGCCGACTCGAGGCTAATAATCCATTCGAGGGCCAAAGCCGATTCGAGAATAATAATAAGCTCAGGGATAAACATCTACCCAATAGCAGAAATTCACTCGAGGGCCGAAGCCGACTCGAGATCAGAAATCCACCCGAGGGCCGAAGCTAACTCAAGAATAATAATAAGCTCGGGGATAAACATCTATCCGAGAGCAGAAATCCACTCGAGGGTCGAAGCCGACTCGAGATCAGAAATCCACCCGAGGGCCAAAGCCAACTCGGGAATAATAATAAGCTCGGGGATAAACATCTATCCGAGAGCAGAAATCCACTCAAGAGCCAAAGCCGACTTGAGATCAGAAATCTATCCGAGGGCCGAAGCCAACTCGGAAATTATAATAAGCTCGAGGATAAACATCTACCCGAGAGCAGAAGACCATTCGAGGGTCGAAGCCAACTCAAGATCAGAAATCCACTCGAGGGTCGAAACCAACTCGAAAATAATAATAAGCTCGGGGATAAACATCTACCCGAGAACAGAAATCCACTCGAGGACGGTGAGCTTTAAACAAACCCCGCCATTGCCCCCTACTAAGATAGGAGGCGGATCCGTGAAATCTTGCGGATGGGGGTGCTCTTCCTCGGCCCCTCGTTGACGCCGCAGGACATCCCGAGCCGAGCTCAAAGAATGACTTTGTAGATGCCCCCCACTCAGATCAGGAGCGTACTTGTAGAATCCTGCGGATGGGGGTGCTCTTCCTTGGCTCCCTGTTGACGCCGCAGGGCATCTCGAGCCGAGCTGAAATGATAACTTTGTAGATGCCCCCCACTCAGATCAGGGGCGTACTTGTAGAATCCTACGGATCGGGGTGCTCTTCCTTGGCTCCCCGTTGACGCCGCAGGGCATCCCGAGTTGAGCTCAAATAATGACTTTGTAGATACCCCCCACTCAGATCAGGAGCGTACTTGTAGAATCTTGCGGACGGGGGTGCTCTTTCTTGGCTCCCTGTTGACGCTGCAGGGCATCTCGAGTCGAGCTCAAAGGATGATTTTGTAGATGGAACCTGCAGTTACGAGGCCCTCGGGCTCTCGCTAAGTCTTGCAAGGCACCCTGAGGCAAGCTCCAAGGGCAACTTTATAAAGTTATAGGCATATAACTCATGCTGCCAGGGTATCAAATGTGCGCCGAGCTTCCTAGGACACTTCAGAGATGCCTTGGAAAAATTCTAGAAGATAACTTCATTAGATTACGGCCTGAGAGAGAAAGCCCTGACCTGAAGAAGGCTAAGGTTCTTTCTTGGGAGAGTAATTTACATATGGGGTCACCAGACTCGGGCCGATGAGTGTGGCCTCTTCTTGGCCCCTTGGGGCTAAGGCGACATCAATGTGTGAGACTCATAGATGGGGTATTGATAATACCCGCACTGGGGCGTCCGTCGTCGGGTCCGTCAGATGGTCCCGAAGTCTGCCCATCGGGCTCCGCTCTATCAGTTGACCCGCCAACGAACCAGCTCAGAAGGCCTTGGCGGATGATCACTTCGATCTTAACACAGAGCTGATAACAATCCTCTGTGTCGTAGCCGTGATCCCTGTGGAAGCGGCAGTATTTGCCTAAATGCTTTCGTGACTTTGATGGGCGCATCTTCGGAAGAGATTGGAGGTAGCTGCAACCCTCAATTTCCGTGAGGATTTCGGCCCAGGAGGACGTAAGAGGAGTATACTCCTCAAAACTTCGGTGGGAAAGATGTCTCCCAGACTTCCGAGGGGACTTGCTCCTCGATCGATAACACTCCTCGCGGAGGTCCGTGACCTGATCCCAAAGCATCGGAATTTGTCGCCCCGCTTTCTTAACCTTCCTGTCGAGTTCAGCGGTTGATGAAACTCCAGCCAGATGAAGAGTTTGAATAACCGCAACCAGTGTTTGGACTTGCTGAGCGAGCAAATAAAACAGTTCCGGCTGGATTTGAGAAGTTTAGTCTACCGGCACGTGCAATGTAGGAGGTGGACTTTGGAGAGAGAGCAGTCGGACACTGATTCCCGGTTGCTCGACTTGTTTAGGGCCCCTTGACTTATTATCTTTGTGGTCACGGCTCAGGCTCTTTCTCTAGCGCCAGAAATGTTGTGGTTCAAATTTGGCCTGAGGGTGACCACGCCGGAGGAGTCGAGAGAGCTGTTGTTGGTTGGAAGGAGAAGATGGGAGCCACCTCCTATACGACGGCCGCGGACCTGCACAAAGCCTCACCGGTGTTTCCGGTGAGGGACCTCCAACGATCAAGTTAGAGTGGGATCGATTTGGTCCAGCCAAAAAGAGAGGTCCTCTAGAAGTTATCTGACCGAACTATTTATAGTCTTGGTGGAGTGGCCCAGGTAACAGAGGCACTGTCAACCCTCATCATGAGGGGGCGTGGCTCTAAGCCGGGTGG
>NC_052402.1:18479984-18560355 GCF_009389715.1 Phoenix dactylifera
TAGAATAGAGTTTTCTGTATTCTGGGTTCTTAAATCCCCTACAATTCATGGTCAAGTAGCTTAATGTCATTGATTCTCTATAAAATATTAAGATAGAGCCTAGCAGTAATGTTCAGTGTTTTGTATTAAAGCTTGCAGAATGTGAGGTCAATCATTGTTCCATCTGCAGGTTCTATTTGCTCATAGCATTGATATTGATGTACATTAATATCTTAAAATATTATCTCAGGCTGCTTTTAAAATGATAGGAATGAATAATCTCATTACTTTGTATTCCCTAACAAGCGTTGAGGAATTTTTGTGGTCCGATTTACTGGACTTTCTTTTCTATTTGACATACGATCATTGAAAAATATTTAAGCTACTTGAGTATCTGACTGTGCTGGTGGAAGTGGAACATGCTATACAAGCAACACAAAAAAAAAACATCTCTAAATAGGTTGTCCATGAGATATTCGATTAACTTTATGAAAAATAGAAGCCATATCTCTATGAACACCATTCAGTTAAATTAGTAGAAATCTACGATATGGTACCTCCACCATAATTAGATCTCAAAATTTCTTGTGTCTGTGGAATACTCATTGGAATTTTCATGCTTTAAATGGATGTTTAGTTTTTCATGACTACTCATAAAAATATGCAGCATTGCTTTGGAAACAGTCGAACAATTTAATCCCTCCCTTGCACTGTTACTTGGGAAACTGAGGTCCTGTTTTTCTTCCCGTTGATAAACAGGGAAAGAAAATCTAGAATCAAACTGGAACAGGTGCTAGGGTGACCCCCCTGCATAAAGGGATTCAGATGTGATACTCTAAAAAGAAGCACCTTAAAAGGCTCATGTAGAAATCAGTAGTGTTGTGCCGATCAGCTTTATGCAGTAAGAAAATGCATATACCTAAAAGAATCCCCCCTCAAATTAGTAGAAAATTCAGTCCAAATCTTGATAGATTATCTAAATAGGCTCTTAGGAGAACTGATTTGATACTCAATTTTTTAACTTAGCCAAATAGCAACAAAATAATAAAAAATAATAATTGTTCAATGTGCATCAACGATCATACTTATCAGGGTTGCCGCTCGATCGAGGTTTGAGGTCTGCTCGGACGGCGCCGGAGAGGAGGGAGTTGGAGGAGATCCTCGGGCGGAGGCAAAGCTAGAGAATCAGTAAAAAAGGAAAAAAACACCCACGAACACACGAACAAGAAGAAGCGGAGAAGGAGGAGAACAAGCGAGACGAGAAGGAGGGAGAGGAGGGAGGAGGAGAAAAATACCTCAGGTGGAGGTCGGGGTTGGTCGGTCGGCGCCGGAGAGGAGGGAGGAGGAGAGGAGGTTGGAGTCGGACGGTCGGCACCGGAGAGGAGGAAGACGGGTGGCAAGGGCAGCGCCAAAGAGGAGGAAGACGGAAGCTAGGGCACTGCCGGAGAGAAGGAAGACGGAAGCCGGAGAGGAGAAATAGGGGGATCGATGGGGCAGTTTGAGGGATCGATCGGGGTCGAGCGCTGGGTTTTGAGCCTTAGACGACGCTTATAAGCGTCGTCCTTGATCCCGACAATGACGACGCTGTTAAGCGTCGTTTATTCTTCAAAAGGTCCACGCTCTTCAAAAGCGTCACAAAATTTGGCACGGCAGAGTATTTTGCCGACGCTTTTCCCTAGCGTCGGCAAAAAAGGGTCGGCTTTTTCTAATTTTACTGTAGTGATATAATATTATAATAGTGATCATAACCATATTGTGATAACTATATTGTGATAACCATTGCATAATAATGATTAATTATTATAATAGTATACTATAATATAATTTATTATTGATATAATATGTTTCATTATTAAAGTATCAATTCTACAATGATACCATTACTACATTAACTATTGCTATACTAATCCAATGATAATATTTTTTATATGATTCTTATATATTCATTTTGACAAGTATTTTTGTGGTATAAGAGTAGAGGGTTTTAGGATGATAAGAATAGATCCGTTTGCTCTGGAGCCTTGACTTTAGCTCTACTAAAGGAAATCTCAATAGATTTGTTACAAAAAGTTTTAGAATAAATATATTTTATTACATAAATATTATAAGTTAATGATTTGTGGTTGAGAAGCCAAAACCTATGTTTAATTGGATGGGGGTTCAAGTCTAGATTTGAGCTAATTTATTATAAAATATCTTTTAGGAAAAGAACTGGCCTGGGTCACTAGGAACCAACTATGCTAGATATGCTGTGTGAAACTTGACTGAATCTGGCATAGTCTTGGTTTGGCAGGTTTTTGGTCTGGGTTTATTAATTATAAAAATACTATTTTGACCACAATGTTGTCACCCTATAAGGACTTTTATGATGATGTTATATTGTCACCAAATGTTGTGTAGATGCATATTTTACTTAGCACAACACATACCTTTTAGTGACAAGATTTCTCATCACAAAATAAGCATGTTATGCGATGACAAAAAGTTATTACATTGCCGTTAAGATTTAGAGTGAACATCCATTATGTTGTTACGAAAGTTTTAGCAATGGAGATATGTTGTCACCAAAATAGGGCTTTTATGATGATTTTATATATGTTGTCACCAAATAACAAAATCACATCATTGTTCATAATACTATGTGACGTAGATGAGAACTTTAGATTGGTAATAACTATAAATAGATAGATTTCTTGTCACTAAAACAACCATGTTTTATGACAGAAAAAACCATCATGGGAACTTTCGAGCTTTAGTGGTAATATCCATTCTGGCGTCAAGAAAGTTTTAGCGACCAAAATTTATATTTCACCAAACAAGGACTTCTGTGATTACCTTATGTTGTCAACAAATAATAAAACCTTGTCACTATTCACGATATCTAGCCATGTATGCATGGCAAAATTTGTACCATTTGGTGACTAGATTTCTCATCATAAAAGCAAGCTTGTTTTGCGATGATCAAAGCCATCATGGAACCTTTAAGCTTTAGTAAAGACATCCTTTTGACATCATGAAAGTTTTAGTGATACAATTATACGTGACAACCTTGTGACAACTAACATCTTGTCACCAAAACTTTTAGTGATAAGTGTACTGTGGCTTTTGACGACAACTTCTATTCTGAAAACATTTTTTTTTGGAGTAGCGTCTAATCATGCATCAAAGAGTGTGTTTTCAAGGTGAATTACGGATGTATATATCTATTAAAGTGTAACCACAATCCTAATAGATATGTCTCTTGGAAATCCATCACACACAAGACATCTCTTGCAGGAACACTAGAAAACGATAGATTATTAGGTGGACCAAGTCCACAGGATGAAATGAGTGTTAGTAAAGACTCCCTTATCACCACACGAAGATAACAGCGGAACTAACCCAAGCAAACTCTCCACGTATTGTTTCTTCTGAAAACAGAAAACCCATTCCATCCTTATCTAAACAGTTTTTTGAATTCCCTACCTTATAGCTATAGCTGTTGTACACATTCCATAAATAATGAAAAACCTCACCACGAATGGCAAGGTTGAGGAGATTAACATCCTGGTGTAATATTTCTTCTTCTCCCTGAGGTTTCAAAACCTCAACATGGTATCAGAAGGTCATAGGATTAACCTCCGCTTCTGATCTCCCAGCCATGGACAGCATCTCCGCCTCTTTTTGTAACAACCCAGGGCCTCACCTAAAATGGCTAGCCGGAAGATATTTTTTGGGTTCCTTGATCCTATATAAGTACTCAAGATCTACCCAGCGAATAACCGATGTGGGACTAAACATACGCTCGCACGGGTCCTTACATACTCTTTCTGTTTTAAGTCCTGACGTCCTCGTCAGGCTAAGGGTTCAAATCTAATCACAAATACCACGATCGGCCCGTGGTCAGCCCCAATAAATCAATGCTGCAGTGTCCCCTAGTCCACATAGGTTATGGGCCGAGTCCGCTCTGATACCCTGGCCTCAGATCGCGAGCCGGGGGTCCGCGCCAACCGCTGCACATGCGTAGGGAACTCTTCCTATGAGCATGCAAGGCATCTTAACCAAACATCTCAACTATATAAATCCAAAATAATTCAACTAAATAAAAATGCAATTTTATTTCAATGACTTACTCAAGTCATAAAGTCTCACAGTTTTTAAATATGCAGCGGAACAAGAAACTACTAACATGCATAAACTTATTTTCTTAACTAACAAAACTTGCATCACACTTCTAACAATAGTCTTAAGATAAACATCAATTTAAGTAAATCCTAGTCTAAGATAATTTGTGCTTCAGATCTTCTAGTCTCTCTCCCATTTTGAAACCCCGATAGGTTAGTTCTCGGAAACCGTAAAACAACAAGAAATTGTATAATGAGCTAGACAGCCCAATAAGTAATAAACACCTTAACTAGTCAATTCATATAATAACATAAAATATAAATACAAATTACGATGAATCAACATAATAACATAGTCAAATTCTTTTCAAACACAAATTCATTGAAATTCGTATCTTTCAAATATCAATATACATAATCATAAATCTGATTCGCAACAAATCACATTCATCTCAACAGCCTTTAACTACGACCACACTTATACCCTGTGGCTAGGCTAGAAACAGAACCACACTTATACCCTGCGGAGTGGGCCAGAATACCGCACTTATACCCTATGGAGTGGGCCAGAATACCATACTTATATCCTGTGGTGGGGCCAGAATTGCCAATGCATAACCTCCAATTGGCAGGGTCCAGAACATAGTCACGCTGAGAGTTCCAAATCTGATGCACATCAAAATTCTTTTGTAACATAATAGATAAATCATAATCCGATCTAAATATGCATATATGATGCAAGAACAGTAAATATATCCAAAAAATATTATTTCAATTCACATATCTATTTTCCATTCAAATCATCATCTCGTAAAATTCATAAATCACATATAAATTCATTAATAATTTATTCGATGCAAAAATAATATTATATAATGAAGAGTCTGGAAAGGCAGTTCATTATTTACATTGAATGCGATCCACAACAAATCCAATTAATTTTACGAATTCCTCGCAGAACCTAATATCCAAAAATCATATTCTTCTTTTAAAATTCATCACAATATATATAAAACTTAAATTTTAATATTCTTCCAGGGCCGACCCTGCAGAAGTGTCAGCACCCCAGGTTCGGGTTCGGATTCGGATTCGGATTCGGGTTCATACCCATAAACCACCCTCTCTCTTTATTTATTTATTTATTTTTTTCCTTCTTTCTTTATTTCTTTTCTTTTTCTTTCTTTTCTTTTCTTTTTTTTTCTTTTTTCTTTTCTTTTCTTTTCTTTCCTTTCCTTCCCTTTTCTTTTTCTTTTCTTTTCTTCTCTTCTTCTCCAGAATCTTCTCCCGACTTCTTTTCTTCCATCCCCCCTTTCTTTCTTCTTTCTTCTTTCTTTTTCTTTCTCCTCCTCTTCTCCCGACTTCTTCTCCTTCCCTCCCTTTCTTTCTTTTTTCTTTCTTCTCCCGCGAGGAGAGGCCAAGTCGAGGCCGGCGGCGCCTGCGCCGGCCAGCCCTCTCCTTCTTCCCGCAGAGGAGGCATGCGGATGGGAGAAGAAAAAGAGCCCGCGACGGTCGACCTTCTCCTTCTTCCCTCTCTTCTTCTTTCTTTCTTTCTTTCTTTCTATCTTTTTTTTCAATTGGTATAATAAAGAGGTAAAGCTAGGAACCTTACCTCAGCCCCAGCGAAGATCCGACGGCTTCTTTCCGGCGGCAAATGGAGGAGGAAAATGGTCGTCCGTGCTGTGGCTTCTCGTCTCTCTCTCTCTCTCTCTCGGCCGGCAGCCCAAGGAAGAAGAACCCCTAACCAGGAGGGGACTTGGGTTTGCGGCTCCTCTTCCAATGGCTTCAACGAGAGGATGAGAAGCCCTAAAAAAAAAAACCAGATGCCGGCTTCTTCGGATCTCCCCTTCTTCATGCCCCCTCACGTGCGACGCACGTGAGGCCAAAAGTAACACATCTTTCCACCCTTAAAAGAAATTTCGTCCACGAAATTTTCGTACATGCAGTTCAAGAGTAGAGAATACTTCTTTCAAATCAAGTCTTAACACTCTTTAAATCAAAGTCGTTTTGTCTGACCGATGTCAAATAATTCTATTCACCATACTTCCTCTGCACATTCTGATTTAAATATCAACATACCCATGTCAAGTCTAGATATTTTTTTTTGATAATTAACTATTTAATCTTTTCTAGCAGCATAATGAGTTGTCTAACAAGAGCAGTGGGCATGGCTAGACAATAAATAGAAATAAATATTGGGACTAGATTAATACCTGTCGTCAATCCATCAGAAGCCTGTGCATCTTGCTGTATAAGTGCAAATACTCTTCCTTGAGTCTTTGGCCCCTGGCTTCCTTCCATTGCCTGAGTAGATCTATTCTCGTTTTTCTTTGTTGGCAGTCTGCAATTTTATGATCTATCTTACCGCATCTAAAACAGGCACCGGTGTTCCAATGGCAATCCTTGTCAGCATGAGCCTTACCACATCTGAAACATTTATTGCTATTCATCTGCTTAGGGTTGTCACTCGTGGATTTCTTGTTTGAACCTTCGGCGTTTTCATTGCTCTGCCCCTGAAATTTATTAGAAATGTTCCTCTTCTTTTGATTTCTTTCTCTTTCCAACCGTTCATCATTAACTTTCCTTTTAATTATTAAAGCCTTATTTAGCACAGCTGCATAGGTAGTCAATTCATAAGGTACCACTTGTTTTCTAATTTCAGTCTTTAGTCCCATCTCAAATTTATGCGTTCGATCTAGCTCATCTGCGACTAACTTTGGAACAAATTTGGCTAGCTCGGTAAATTTAGCTTCATATTCTGCAACAGCCATATTTCTTTGCTTTAGGTGAATAAACTCCTGCTCTTTCTGCGTCCTTACACTCCGAGGAAAATACTTATCATAAAATGCTCTTCAAAATCTTTTCCAAATGAGTGGCTCCCTATCCTGCTCATATTTATGTTCCAACATCCGCCACCAGTTGAATGCCTCACCTTGCATCATGTTTGATGCAAATAAAATTTTTTCATCATCCTGGCATCTCAAGACAGCAAATGCTTTCTCCATCTCTAAAGCCAATTGTCTGCTTCCAACGGTTCTGTAGTCCCCTTGAAAGCTGGAGAAGCCAGCCTCTTAAATTCAGCTATACTGTTACGCTGTTCACACTGTTCCCCTCGTCCTTGCTGTGGCTGTGTCTGGGGCAACTGCGCTTGTTGTTGGAGCAACTGTTGTTGCACCTGTTGTTGCATCTGCATAAGGCCCACTATGGTCTGCATAACCTGGCTTAGGCCCAGTTCCTATCCCGTTTGAGGGCTCACAACCCTCTCCTGCTAAGGGATATTACTAACTTGTTGGGGTGTGCTGCCACTTTGCAGGTTTGTTGCCTTATCAGTAGCTCCGCGAGTAGTCTTTCTCATCCGACGTGGAGGCATCCTGACCTATATCTATCAGATAGCAGCATGCCAATAATAAGCTTACCAGTTAATTACAAGTATATATGATGGTTGTTACAATCATCATAAACTAACGTCCCAATGTCCCTAGTGTCTATCCACTTACACTCATGTCATGTCAGATTTTCTTATCTTATAATTTATCCAACCTGGCTCTGATACCATTTAAGTAACAACTCAGGATCTCACCCAAAATGGCTAGCCGGAAGGTATTATTTGGGTTCCTTGATCCTGTATAAGTACCCAAGATCTATCCAGCGAATAACCGATGTGGAACTAAACACACGTCCGCACGGGTCCTCACACTTCTCCCACCACCAACAGCACATCCGAATCCTCTCCCACCACCAACAGCCTGTCTTTCGACACTCTTGTTCATATGCTTCCCATCTAACTATCCTCCACCAACTATCTTCTATGGCGAAATCAGTTTATCCCTCTCCTTACTAGCCAAGCACTGCTCGGTTACATTGATGGATCCTGTCCTCAGCCGCCCTCCACCATTTGGGACACCACCAACACTGAAGTCCCTAATCCGAAGCATGCGAGTTGGCATCAAACCGATCAACTCATCCTCAGCCTGCTGTATTCTTCTCGCATCGAAGAGGCCATGGGAGAAGTCTTGGGTCTCACAACGTCTCGAGAGGTATGGACTGCCTTGAAAACTTCCTTTGCTCATAGGTCCAAAACCCGTGAGATTCAACTTAAGGATGAGCTCCAACTCATGAAGCGAGGTGTTGGGAAATCTGTCGTCGATGTCGACAAGGTCCACTAGTTCCTCCGTGGACTTGGTTCTGAGTTTTCTACTTTTTCCGTCACCACCATGCCTCAATCTCCGCTGCCGAGATATCATGAGCTAGTTCCTCGTGCCATCAGTCATGCGCTCTTCATCAAATCTCTTGATTCGGATCCATCTTCGGCTGCTGCTTTCACTGCCCAGCATCACAACGCTCGTTCTTCCAACAATCGTGGTGGAAAATACTTTCGTGGTGGCCTGTCCGGACGTCCTGGTCGTGGAAATTGATCCTCCAGTCCTCCGTTCAACACCAATACCCACCGGAACTCCAAGCCGGCTTCTCAGATTTCCTATCAGATCTGTGGAGGTGAGCATTCAGCTCGTGTCTGTCGCCGGCGTTATGATCAAGAATTCCCAGTTGTCCACCTTACTGAATTGCTTGCTGCAACCTCCCTTCATGATTCTGAATGGTATCCAGACAGTGGCGCTTCCTCTCATATGACCTCTGAAGCCTAATCGCCACGCCTACACAGGTCCGAATCGTGTCTTTGTTGGTAATGGGGCATCCCTCTCCATCTCCCATACTGGTTCTATTTATGCTCTTACTTCCTCTCGTTCTCTACCGCTGTCTGACGTTGTTGTTGTTCCTGGACTCACCAAGAACCTCATCTCCATTAGTAAACTCGCTAAAGATCTTCATTGTGCTGTTATCTTTATTTCTTATGGCTTTGTTGTCCAGGACCTTCAGACAGGGATGGTGCTGGAAAGCGGGCGATGTAAAGATGGCTTTTTGTCTGCTTCACTTCATCTCACTGGTCGTGTGTCTCACTGTACATGGCATGCTCGGCTCGGTCACTCCTCCAGTCATGTCATTGACCACTTAGTTAAGTCCGGTTCTATTCTTGCTAATCAGAAGTCCACTTCTGATTCTCTCATTTGTTCTAGTTGTCAACTTTCTAAAAGTTATAAGTTACCTTATTCAGACATTGCTCAGCGTTGTGATTTTTCTTTGGATTTAATTCATTGTGATATTTGGGGTCCCTCCCCAGTTACTTGTGTTTCTGGTTTTCGCTATTATGTGCTTTTTATTGATGACCATACTCGATATACGTGGTTCTATCCCTTGCGCTTAAAATTTGATTTTTTTTAGTATTTTTGTACAATTCCAAACTATGGTTGAAAACCAGTTTTCCTGCAAGATTAAATTTCTGCAAAGCGACAATAGAGAAGATTTTTTTAGTTCCCGATTCAAACATCACCTTGACTCTCATGGCATTCAACAACGTTTGTCTTGTCCCCATACACCCGCTCAAAATGGAGTAGCAGAATGCAAGCATCGTCATATCATTGAGACTGGTCTTGCCATGCTTTTTCACTCTCACACTCCTATGCATCTCTGGTTGAAGCCTTCTCCACCGCTACCTATGTCATCAACCATCTTCCCACACCGAACCTGTAAGGTCTCTCTCCATTCGAGAGTCTCCACGGTAAGCCCGCTTCCTATAAAAATTTTTGCACTTTTGGTAGTTTATGCTTTCCCTGTTTGCATGATTATGCACCTTATAAATTATCTCCAAGGTCTCTTCCTTGTGTTTTCATTGGTTATATCTCTGTGCATAAAGGGTTTCGTTGCCTAGGCAAGTCTACCCAAGGCATTTACATTTCTCGCCATGTTAGTTTTGATGAAACTGTTTTTCCTTTCAACCACACTACTCAAACCGTCTCCTCTTCCATGGACAAAATTACCTATCATGATCCTATTGATTCCCCTTCGTCTCGAGACTTGTCTTCCCCTAACCATGCCGGTTGTCGTGCCACTCCATACCCACGCACCACATGCAATCCGAAGGTCCCCATTCCACGGGCACGTTCTGATCCTACTCCTGCTACGGTTGCTCCCTCTTCTTTGCCACCGACTGAGTCTTCTCCTAATGTTGCTGCCTCTTCTTCGGGCTCCTCTACCTTTGTCACGCCCCCGCCTGCGCGGAGCACGTGAGGCATCCAGTGCCCACGTGGGGCCACATGAGAAGGGACCGCGGAGCTCCTCTGCCAGATATTGTCCGGTTCCGGGGCTTCACGCAAGCGTCATTCACCCCTTTCCGGTTTTGTTTTCCTCCCAAAACGCGACTGCATGATTAGGAGACACCCGCCTCATAAGTCCAAGCTCTAGAATGAGTCTTTCCGATGTGGGACTTTGGGTCTCACACCCTTCCCACCATCAGACAAGAGCCGTCCTCAGCTCTGATACCACCAAATCTGTCACGCCTCGAGCCCGAGGCGCGGCAGACGCCGCACGCCCGCACGGCGGGCCGCACAGGCGTGCAAGGCAGTAGATCATATCAAAGCAATCACAGATATTTAAAACTGACATAAATATTTAAGTTCATTCAAAAGTAGTCTTACAAAATTTCAAATAACATATGCTGACGTAAGTCAAATACTCTAATCAATCTAACTAAAGGACCAATAACTGAAGGAATCGTCGGAAAATCTAACGCACTCCTCAATCCCGTGAGATCAAGCCTCTTGATCTGAAAAATGGAGAAAATAGAATAATGAGCTACACTAGCCCAGTAAGCAACAAAATACCCCATAGTGGGGTCAAAGCATATCAGATCAAAATACAAAATAATGACTGCGAATAAATCACAAATAATATCATTTTTCTCTTTTCAAAACTTATTACCATTTTTACAAAACTCTGATATCATAATCTCAACATAATAGGCTACGACCACGTACCCCAATGGCATGGGTTGCATAAAGTGCCAAATCCACTTTCTTTATCCACCGATGGCAGCCGGTGTTGCACAAAAGTGCCAAATCCACTATATTTACCCACCGATGGCAGTCGGTGTCCAGAAACCACTATTCTAATCACCGGTGGCGCGGTGTCGAATCCGGTTCCTCACAGATTACAAGTCGACAGGTCCAACGTATAATCCCCATTGACGGAGCCAGAACAGAACAGAACAGAACAGATCATAGCCATGCTGAGAATGCATATATATATATAAACAGATTTCATAAATTGCCCAATCATAATTTATAGATTTCAGAGCATAATTTTCAAATAAAATTTAACATGCCAGACCCATTTTACCAAATACAAAACATATTTCGAAATTTAATCCACTAATAATTATTTTACCAAATAAATTAGAAAAATGCACTTTGAAGCATTAAGTTACTTACCTCTTCTCGCTTAACCCCTACTTCAGATAGGCGGATCAGGTTCACCTGTTTAAATTTAATTAATTTCTTGTTAATTTCAGAGCTAAGCAAAATTCAGAAATAATACTACTGGGTACGGTCCAACCGGGCCCAGAGTTAGTCCATAATGAACATGGCCCGATAGGGCCCACATCGAACACGGCCCAATAGGGGCCCCCAAGGTTGGCCTCTAATTGATTTATTTATTAAATAAAAATTCATTTCAGGGATCAATATCTAATTACACAGCACCATTCCGTAATAAAAATCGAGAAAAAGGACGAAATAAATATAGTTGGGGACCTTTATGTAATAAATCTTTCTTATAGGGATCAAATACAAATTACAAAAGATTCTTTTGTGAAATAACATACTGCCAAGGGCTTAACTGTAAAATTCTATTTATTGGCCAAACGGGTTCGGGTTTCAGGTGTCGGGTTCCAGTTTCCGAGTTTCGGGTCGGGTTTCGGATTTTCGGATTTCGGGTTTCGGGTTTCGGAGTTTTTTTTTTTTTCTTTTCTTTTTTAACCGGGCCCAAGATGGGCCAGCCTGGGTGGTTGGAGGCCATCGCTCGGTCGACGGCCGGCCGACCGTGGTGGCGGCCGGCGGCCGCTGCGGTGCCTGGCGTCAAAAGAACAACCAAGAATGATCTCAGTTTGGGGGCCAAAACAAAGAAAATATGGCTATTGGCAACGGAATAAAGAGAAAAAGAAGGGGCTTACTGGCAGTCGATGGAGGCGGCAGATCCCGGCTGCAGGTGGCTTGATCCAGCGGCGACGACGGTGGGGTTTCCAACGGCCAAACTAGATTGAAAAACAGGAGAATAAGAAAATCAAAGGAGCTTGGCTCCCGGGGTGGCTGAACTCGATTGAAGTGGCGCACGCGGTCACCGGAGAAGAAGAAGAAGTAGGGAAGGGAGGGGGAGGAGAGAAGGTGCTCGGTGAAGGATCCAAGGGAGGAGGAAAGGGGGGTTTTATAACCCCATTTCAATGGCTCTCCGCTGTGAAAATCGCAGCGGTGGGGCGTAATCAACGGCCGCTCGTGCGGCCGTGGGGTGGCCGTGGAATGACCGCGGGGCTGCCGCGTAACGCCCGTGGTGCCCCGCCCTCGCTGCGCCCGAAGAAGCCGGAGGGGATCGCGTCTGCCTTGCGATGCGATGGAGGAAGCACTCTTTGCCTTGCGTCGCAACCATACTTGGACATTGGTTCCTCGCCCTCACGGAAAGAACATTGTTGGTAGCCAATGGGTCAATGGCTCCAAGCTTTGACCTGATGGTGGTGTTGCCTGCTATAAGGCACGACTAGTTGCCAAAGGCTATATGCAGTAGCATGGTCTTGACTTTGAAGAGACCTTTAGTCCCGTTGTTAACCACTCCACCATCCGTCTCATTCTATCTTTGGCTGTTACAGCCAGCTGGCCATTTGGCCAATTAGATGTGAAGAATGCCTTCTTGTATGGCCTACTTAAAAGGGGAGGTCTATATGAAGCAACCCCCTGGCTACACTGGCCCCAAGTTTCTGACTCATGTCTGCAAACTGACTAGTGCTCTTTACGGCCTCAAGCAGGCTCCTCAAGCTTAGTTTCAGCACTTCAGTTCCTTCCTACTTCAACTTGGTTTTTGCAGTAGTCAAGCTGATTCCTCACTTTCTGTCTACTCATTCCAAGGTCACATCATTTATCTTCTCTTATATATAGACGATATTGTGCTTACTGGCAATAATCCGCAACTGCTCCGCTCCTTCATTGCCCAGCTTGCCACTGAGTTTGCCATGAGGGATCTTGGTGACTGTTGCGGGATTTTCACCCCGGCAACAGCCCGCACACCGGCCGAGCAGGGAAAGCGGCTGCGTCCCTCCCGAGGTATTGTCCGCTCTGGGCCCCGCGGGCGCGGAGCTCGCACGGGGTGCGCACCCACCGGAAGGCGCGGAGCTCGTACAGAGGGCTTGGGCGTCCCTCACAGTTTTGTCCCACAAAAGGGCCCTCGTGAGGAAAGGTTTTAGGCCTCCTCATTATAAGGCACAGACCTTTCCGCTGGTTAGCCGATGTGGGACTAAAGTTCGGAACCCTATCCCACAACACAGTCGGGGACCTCCTTCTAGCGCCATCTGTTGCGGGATTTTCACCCCGGCAACAGCCCGCACACCGGCCGAGCAGGGAAAGCGGTTGCGTCCCTCCCGAGGTATTGTCCGCTCTGGGCCCCGCAGGCGCGGAGCTCGCATGGGGTGCGCACCCACCTGCAGGCGCGGAGCTCGTACAGGGGGCTTGGGCGTTCCTCACGGTTTTGTCCCACAAAAGGGCCCTCGTGAGGAAAGATTTTAGGCCTCCTCATTATAAGGCACAGACCTTTCCGCTGGTTAGCCGATGTGGGACTAAAGTTCGGAACCCCATCCCACAATACAGTCGGGGCCCTCCTTCTAGCGCCATCTGTTGCGGGATTTTCACCCCGGCAACAGCCCGCACACCGGCCGAGCAGGGAAAGCGGCTGCGTCTCTCCCGAGGTATTGTCCGCTCTGGGCCCCGCGGACGCGGAGCTCGCACGGGGTGCGCACCCACCTGCAGGCGCGGAGCTCGTACAGGGGGCTTGGGCGTCCCCCACGGTTTTGTCCTACAAAAGGTGTTGACCCCCTAATGGATTTTGATGAATACAAAACACTAGAGTATAATTCCACTAATCTTAACAATTTATTTGAGGAATTCAGGTGTTTAATTAAGAATATTGTTAAGAAATGTCTAGGCATGTTCCCATATTTTTTAAGGATTTATTGAAGAATTTTTGAGATGAAGAAAACAGATCAGGGACAGTCGAGACGTCTCCGGTTTATCTCAGAGACGTCTCTGGCACGAACAGGAAGAATTGGCACGCCTGGAGACGTCCCCGGCACCTGGCGAGGCGTCTCGCAGGGTCGGAGTCGACTCTCTCAGAGGCGGCAGAAAGGCCGATCTCAAGGGATGCGCGCGAGTCGTCTCCGAAGGATGCGGAGTCGTCCCCACGAGTAAAAAGCGGACTTCCCGAGACGTCCCCAGAGAGTGCGGAGTCGACTCTCTCAGGGGATTCCAGAGGACATGTTTTTTGGTGATACAACTACGGAGTCGTCCCCGACGTCGCGGAGTCGTCCCCATGCAAAAAGCGCAAAAATCCCGAGACGTCCCCGTAAAGTACCGAGCCGACTCTCTCAGAAAAACAGAAGAACAAGCATTCAAGTCATTCTTCTTCAGAGTCGTCCCCGTAAAATGCCGAGTCGACTCCAAACACCGTCAAGAGAAATTTTATACAGCCGAGACGTCTCGTGTCGAAGCGGAGACGTCTCCGGAGCGCCTGGAACGCGACTGACACACTTTTTCAGGTAAATTTGAATTTCAAACGGTCATATTTTTGTGTCTAACGGATCTATTGCTTTTTGGGCTATAAAAGGAAGCTTTTAAGTGCCTTCCAACAACTTCTCACCAACCCAACACAAGATCATTCAAGAGAGAAGAAAGAAAAAGAGGTTCAAGGGAGTTAGAGCTTTCAAGAGGAGAAATCAAGTGCATTCAAGCTTTCCCATCTGATTTCGTGCTCAACTACTTACTCTCACTCGGCATTCAAAGCTCACATTCAAGCCAACGCGATCCACATCGGAAGAACCACCATTATCCACGCTTCCAACGGCTAAAAGGGTTCTTCCGGGTTTTATTATTTCTCATTGTTATATTCGCTTCATTAAGAGCTTTTAAATCTTTGTAAAACCTTTGTTTATTGTGCTTGTTCCAGTCAAGGGACTTGGAACAAGGGATAGGCGTCCCAAGCCTAGGTTAAATTGGGGGATTGTAGGGTTCGTTGTTAGCCCGGGGTAAAACAACGAGTTGGGTAGTGAACTCGCAAAACTACCGTACTGTAATCGCTGATTATAGTGAAAATTTCCAAAGGTGTTTGGGGAGTGGATGTAGGAGCAGTGGAAGCTCCGAACCACTATAAATCTTTGTGTGTTTGCGTTTGACTGTGATTGCTACTTTAGTTTTACCTTTGCACATACACTTGTGTGTTTTGTTTTAATTAGTCAAAAAGTTTTAAAACACCCAATTCACCCCCCTCTTGGGTGACCATCTCTGGGCAACAAGTGGTATCAGAGCTGGTGCTCTGTGTATTTCTTGAAGACCTAACCATCTTAGCCAAAGATCTAGATGGCAACACCCTTCAACAATGTTCCTGCTGAGGGGCAGGCAACCAATAGACCTCCACTCTTCAACGGGACAAATTATTCCTATTAGAAGGCTAGAATGAGGATTTTTATTCAAGCACAAGATTATGCCTTGTGGAGGGTTATAATCAAGGGACCACACGAACCATCTCACATGGTTAATGGCATTCAAGTTCCCAAACCTGAGGAGGATTGGGATGAGAATGATAATAGGATGGTTCAACTCAACGCTAGAGCCATGAACTCATTATTTTGTGCTCTAGATGTGAATGAGTTTAATAGAGTCTCCACATGTAGTTCCGCCAAGAAAATATGGGATAGGCTTAAAGTTACCCATGAGGGTACCAATCAAGTCAAAGAATCTAAAGTGAACATTCTGGTTCACAAATATGAGTTATTTAAGATGGAACCCAATGAAACCATTTCATGCATGTTCACACGTTTCACTGATATAATAAATGGTCTAAAGAATTTGGGTAAATCTTACACTAACCCAGAACTTGTGAGTAAAATTCTCAGGTCCTTGCCAAAAGCATGGAAAGCGAAGGTCACGGCGATCGTAGAAGCTAAAGACCTCAACACATTGGGACTTGAACAACTATTGGGCTCATTGATGACGCATGAGCTCACAATGAAGCAACATGAAGAAGATTTGCCAAAGAAGAAGACAATCGCACTCAAGGCTACTTCGAGTGTTTGTGAAGAAGAAAGTAGTGAGAGTGAAGAAGAAAGTGAAGAGAGGACTTGGGCTTAATAGTAAGGAAGTTCAAGAAATTCATGAGAAGAAAGAAACCCTTCGCAAGAAAGAAGTTTGGAGGGAGAAATGATTGGGAAAAGGAAAAAGAAAAAGAAAGAGATCCAATCATATGTTATGATTGCAAGAGACCGGGACACATCCGTTCCGAATGCCCTCAACAGAAGAAGCACTTTGGAAAGAAGAAGAAGAAGGCGTTGAAAGCAACTTGGGATGATAGTGACACATCATCCTCCGAGGAAGAGAAGGAAGAGACCGCCAACTTGTGCTTCATGGCATTCGAAGACGATGAGGTATGTCAAAGCTCAACCACAAATTTTACTTTAGAAGAATTATATGAAGCTTTCCAAGAGCTCATGAGTGATTGTAGTATGTTAGGAGCAAAGAATAAAGAATTAAAGGCCTCCAATCAAAAACTAAAGGATGACATTAAAAATCTATTGATTGAGAAGGAGAGCGTTGAAAATGTTAACACCATTGACCTAGAAAATAAAAATTCAAAGCTTAGCATTGAAAACGAAACGGCAAAAACACTAAGTAAGAAATTAAATCTAAAAGTTAAATCCCTACTCAATAGTAATACCTCACTTACGCAAAATGTCGAATCCCTTAAAAATGATAAGGAAGAATTGGTTAAAGAAAATTTGGTTCTTAAAAATGAGGTACATAAGTACAAACCAATTGGGGAGAAATTTACACTTAGTTCTGAAAAATTAAATCTTATTCTATCCAATCAAAGAGCTGTTTTTTTTTTGTTTTTTTTTTTTGGTAAACCGGCTTCTCACTACATATGAGCTGTTTTTAATAAAGCCGGATTAGGATACAAAACTAGCAAACAACAAAAATATCTAAAGAACTTTTTTGTGAAAGCAAAAGATACCAAAACTGAAAAACCTACATGCTTTCATTGTGGGAAAAGTGGACATAAAGCCTATTCTTGCATTCAAAGAAAGATTCAATCTAACAAGAATACATTTGTAAAAGGTAAAAACACAACTAAAGTGTGGGTGCCTAAGGGGACCAACTACACTAACCAAGAAGGACCCAAGAAAACTTGGGTACCTAAGAGCTTCACATGATTGTTTTGCAGGTATGCCTTGCAGCCGGGAGCAAAAAGAGAATGTGGTATCTTGATAGTGGTTGCTCAAGGCATATGACCGGTGACAAGAGCCTTTTCGTCACCTTGAAATCGAAAGAAGGAGGAGTAGTCACATTTGGAGACAATGCTAAAGGTCAAATCATTGGCGTTGGTAAAATCTCCATATCACCCTCCTCATTTATTGACAATGTATTGTTAGTTAATGGATTAAAACATAATTTATTAAGTATAAGTCAATTTTGTGACAAAGGCTTTAAAGTGTCTTTTGAATCTTCACTATGCATAATTAGTAGTCCAATTGACAATGAAATCATACTTACGGGACATAGGCGTGGAAATGTTTACATGGTAGATCTTGATGATCTCACCATGAAGGATGGCCAATGTCTTGTAGCCATGGATGCCAAAGTCAATGAGACTAACTGGTTATGGCATCGTAGGTTAGGGCATACTAGCATGGATTTAATTTCTAAATTGATTACAAAAGATCTAGTCAAAGGATTACCAAAAATAGACTTTGAAAAGAACAAAATCTGTACTGCATGTCAACTAGGGAAACAAACAAGAAGTTCCTTTAAGTCTAAGAACATAGTCTCGACATCAAAACCCTTAGAACTAATTCACATGGATTTATTTGGACCTACTAGAACTGCTAGTCTAGGGGGTAAGAAATTTGGTCTTGTGATTGTTGATGATTTTTCACGTTTTACATGGGTTTCATTTCTTGCACATAAAGATGAGTCCTTTCCCGCTTTTATCAAGTTTCATAATAGGATTTCGAATGAACTTAATCTTAAACTAAAAGCAATTAGGAGTGATCATGGTACCGAGTTTGAAAATCAGCACTTTGAAAAATTTTGTGAAGAAAACGGTATAAATCACAATTTCTCGGCCCCTAGGACACCCCAACAAAATGGGGTGGTAGAAAGGAAGAATCGCACACTAGCAGATATGGCTCGTACCATGTTGTGCGAATCGGATCTACCAAAATATTTTTGGGCTGAAGCAATAAATACTGCATGTCATATTTTAAACCGTGCTTTAGTAAGATCTATCTTAAAGAAAACACCTTATGAGTTAATGAAAAATAAGAAGCCCAATATAAGCTATTTTCATGTTTTCGGTTGTCGCTGCTTTATTTTAAATAATGGAAAGGACAATCTAAGTAAATTTAGTGCTAAATCAGATGAGGGGATCTTCTTAGGTTATTACTCATCTAGTAGAGCATACAGGGTCTTCAACAAGAGAACTCTCGTTGTTGAAGAATCCATTCATGTTGTTTTTGATGAAGCTAATGGAGATTCTTCTAGAAAAGAAGAAGATAGTGATGCAGGTATACTTGAAGACAGAATGAAGGAGTTCTCCATACAAGACAAACAACTTGAGGATGAAGTCAAGGAAGATATAATTCAGCAAGATGAAGAAGATCAGCCCCAAGCAAGAAATCAAGATCTTCCGAGGGAATGGAGGTATGCATATGGTCATCCAAGAGATCTAATCCTTGGTGATCCTTCACAAGGGGTAAGGACAAGATCGTCTCTAAGAAATACTAGTAATTATCTTGCTTTCGTCTCACAAATAGAGCCTAAATCACTAGAGGAAGCCGAAAAGGATGAAAATTGGATAAATGCTATGCAAGAGGAATTAAATCAATTTGAAAGAAATCAAGTTTGGACTCTAATGAAAAGACCTCCTAATGTTTCAATTATAGGCACCAAGTGGGTATATAAAAATAAACTAGATGAAGATGGAATAGTTATAAGAAACAAAGCTAGACTAGTTGCCAAAGGCTATAATCAGGAGGAAGGAATAGATTTTGATGAAACTTTTGCTCCTATTGCTAGGTTAGAGGCTATTAGACTACTTTTGGCATACGCATGCTTCATGAATTTTAAACTCTATCAAATGGATGTAAAAAGTGCCTTTTTAAATGGTTATATAATGGAGGAAGTTTATGTAGGACAACCTCCAGGTTTTGAAAACCACTTACATCCAGATTATGTTTATAAATTGCATAAAGCATTGTATGGACTTAAGCAAGCCCCTAGGGCATGGTATGAAAGATTAAGTAATTTTCTAATTGAAAATAAATTTAAGAGAGAAAATGTAGACAAAACCCTCTTCATTAAAAGAAAAGGAAATGACTTATTGCTTGTGCAAATTTATGTGGATGATATAATTTTTGGTGCTACTAATGATAGTCTTTGTCAAGAGTTTGCCAAGCTTATGCAGGGAGAATTTGAAATGAGCATGATGGGTGAGCTCAACTTCTTCCTTGGGCTACAAATAAAACAATCAGAGGAAGGCATCTTCATCAGTCAGTCCAAATATATCAAGGAAATGTTGGAAAAATTCAAGATGAAGGATGCAAAGGAAATCAGCACACCCATGGGCTCAAGTTGCAAGCTCGACAAAGATGAAAAAGATAAAAGTATAGACTGCAAATTGTACAGAGGTATGATAGGCTCTTTACTTTACCTTACTGCTAGTAGACCAGACATATTATTCAGTGTTTGCATGTGTGCCAGATACCAAGCATGTCCTAAGGAATCGCACTTGCAAGCTGTTAAAAGAATTTTCAGATATCTAGTAGGGACATCTAATGTAGGCTTATGGTATTCTAAACAATCTGACATAAATTTAATTGCTTATTCCGATGCTGATTTTGCCGGGTGCAAACTCGACAGAAAAAGCACAAGTGGCACATATCAATTCTTGGGTGCTAATTTGGTTTCTTGGTTTAGCAAGAAACAGAATTCAGTTGCCTTATCCACAGCTGAGGCTGAGTACATTGCAGCTGGAAGCTGTTGTGCCCAAGTTCTTTGGATTAAGCAACAACTTGAAGACTTCGATATCAAAATGGACAACATACCAATTAGATGTGATAATACAAGTGCAATTAATTTAACAAAAAATCCTGTCCAACACTCTAAATCAAAACATATAGAGATTAGCCATCACTTTATAAGGGATCATGTGCTGAAAAATGATGTGATGATTGAGTATGTATGTACTGAAAATCAATTGGCCGATATCTTTACAAAGTCCCTTAATAAAAATAGGTTCAACTTTCTAAGGAATGCCTTGTGCTTGTATGATCCTAGCAAATAAATTAAACTTGTAATGCAATGCCTTGCTACTCAAACTAATAATCCACTTCAAGGTGACAAATAGCAAACCTAGCATCTAATAAGTAAAAAAAAAAAACCATGAATCTATCAAAGTTAGATGATGAATTGTTTGACTTTCCGGAGGATGGTTACCCTCCCTTGGATTCTTCATGGAGATATTTTCAGAGCCTATTTCATAGGCATTCGAAACTTGGTCAAACATTCCTCATTTCAATATTGATGAATTCAAAAATCATTATAAAAACTTTTGTAGGATGTATTATTGAAGGGAAGGATCACAAGCAAACTCACTCTATATTCACCAAAAGAAATCACACTGATTATTGTGGTTGAATAAAATAAATTGGGAAAAGATAGAAATCAGTCTGAAATTTTTCAGTGCCGGAGACGTCTCTGGCAAATCACAGAGACGTCCCCCCGGCGAGACGTCTCGCATTAGTCGCGGAGACGTCTCGGGGACCGACCGAAAGTTTTTAAATTAGGTCGAAACAGCTCGAGCCGACCCGAGCTATCCTCTTTCGTCCCCAACGAAAAACCCTAGCCTCCATTTTCTCTCCACCACAAACCAAACCAAAATCTCCCCATTTCCCTAGAGTTTCCAATCCATGGCACCTAAGAGAGCTAGGCGAACGGGTGGGAGGCGTCCTAGGGTAGCAAACGACGACGAGGAACGGAGGAAAAAGCATTCCGCGCCATCTCCTCCGGTTGCTCCGCCAACCGCGACCCTTTCCTGTGCAAATCGCACAGTAACCACGGGTAGGTTCATAGATTTCCAGTTTCTAGCGAGTGAGGGGTTCTCTATTGGAGAGAGACTCCGTGCCCAAGGTTGGGAATACCTATGTACCCTAAACACATCAACCTATCCTGGCCTAGTGAGAGAAATGTTTAGCAATATGGCCTTAGGGGACTCTGGGTACACCGGACATGTCCGAGGGACATTGATAGAAATCAATGAGGATATTCTATCTAGCGTATTGCAAATCCCTAAAGACGGTGAGGCTCCGACCTCACATCCCCAAAGGGAGATTGCCCTAAACCTACTTCTAGGAAGAGAGGACTGCGGCCCTCTTGACGTAGTTAACTCCCAAGACCTCAATGCCGAGATGAGACTGCTTTTGAGCATTGTTAACCGGGTCTTGTTTCCAAAAACCGGTCGCTTCGATTTCGTTTCGGAGCGAGATTTAGCTATCATGCACCATATCTTGCTAGGGATTCCCCTAAACCTCCCTAGACTTATGTTAAACTACATCTCCATATGTCATAGGTACTCTAGGTTTAGCATACCATATGGGATGATCTTTACCTTACTGTTCAAATATTTCAAAGTTCCAATTCCAGAAAATGAGCCGGCAAAACCTTTAAGAAACACCGACTACTACAATGAAAGCACAATGCGTAGAATGGAGTTTCACAAGGTAGATGGATCTTGGGTTAAGGTCCCTAAAAGAAAATCCCAAACCTTAGAGCCTGAGATCCCACATCAGGAGCCTGACCACCACTCTCCTCCACATAGCCCTATGGCCTTCCCTGATGTACCGTCAAGCTCGGCTGGACCATCCACCTCTATGCCTCCTCCTCCTCCAGTCAGTGGGCCATTCACTTTATCAGATGAGCAGATGCACACCCTGTGATATGCCAGCAGATGAGGGAAGAGATGAGATCCATAGTCTCTGCTGAGCTGGCCCCCATCCGTACCTCACATGAAGCTCTCCTACAAGAATTGAAGGAAATCAAAGCTCAGGTAGAAGCTACAGCATCAGAATTGGTTCATGTGGGTACCATCCAAACTATAAGATCAATTGAGCTACAGGAGAAATTGAAGATCATATCAGATGGTCTTCAAGAGTTGACGAGCCCTGGAGGCAATGTGGGCACCGTGGCTGCCCAACTTAGAGGAAAAATTGAAAGGGCAAGTCTTGAGTTCGAAGCATTAGTGGCAGCCTTTCATCAATCTCAGGGAGATCAGTTTAGAACTCTACTGGATTCTATAAATGCATTTATAGAGGCTGCGGCTAGGGCTATTGAGCAACATCGCCGTTGAAGGACATTTTGTAAACATCTAGGGTTCACTTTTTTTTTGTAAAATCCTAGACTCATTTTGAAACCTCTTTTGTATTAGGAATCAATACTTGTAATGATTTCCTTTCTAACCTTGTAATGACTTCAAATGATTGCAATGATATATGAATGTCATACAATTCCTTTTGAAACCTTGTGTATGTTTCTAATTTTGAGGAATCAAACTTTGTGTATGTAATTCTGTGATGTGCCACAAAAAATCTCATAACATACCTTAAGTGTTCAAATTTGACACAACTTATCAACGAATATGAAACAGGGGGAGCACAACTTGTGATAACTACTTTTAAAAGGTCTGAAATAAATTCCAAAACAAAGGGGGAGTGAAATGTATGCTGAATTCATTAATAAAAATAACTTGGAAAGAGGGAGCATAACTTGAATATCCTTGAGTGATTCATGATAATATGCTGAATTCTACTAGGAATTGTGTTTTAGGTACCTAAGGAAAATTTGTCCCCTTCATTGTTGATGACAAAAAGGGGGAGTAGAACCAATATATAGAGTATATGGAGTAGAACCAATATATGGAGTATATGGAATAGAAAATAGAACAAATATATGGAATGCAAAATTTACACTCATACTTAAAAGTTGAATTAGAAAAGATAAAATTGAAGAATATTGGCTTTAAGATAATTGCCCTTCTGGAAAAGAAAGGGGGAGTCAAAAAGTGCTTAGCTTTCAATTGTCTTCAGCTTCAATATTTCATCAACTTACATCTTAACTTGATTCAAACTCAGTTGATATGCTAAAATTGCTCAAGAGCTACTAAGATCAATACTTATGCATAAGGATAGAACTGAAAGTTGACTATTTTGAATTATGCACACTGTATCTAGCTCTAACCAAAATACAATACTTGTACATCTGATCAAATACTGTGTATATGTTTAAATTTCGAATTTTGCATATACTCAGTGTTTTGTCATCATCAAAAAGGGGAAGATTGTTGACCCCCTAATGGATTTTGATGAATACAAAACACTAGAGTATAATTCCATTAATCTTAACAATTTATTTGAGGAATTCAGGTGTTTAATTAAGAATATTGTTAAGAAATGTCTAGGCATGTTCCCATATTTTTCAAGGATTTATTGAAGAATTTTTGAGATGAAGAAAATAGATCAGGGACAGCCGAGACGTCTCCGGTTTATCTCAGAGACGTCTCTGGCACGAACAGGAAGAATTGGCACGCCTGGAGACGTCCCCGGCACCTGGCGAGGCGTCTCGCAGGGTCGGAGTCGACTCCTGACTCTGCGGAGTCGACTCTCTCAGAGGCGGCAGAAAGGCCGATTTCAAAGGATGCGCGCGAGTCGTCTCCGAAGGACGCGGAGTTGTCCCCACGAGTAAAAAGCGGACTTCTCGAGACGTCCCCAGAGAGTGCGGAGTCGACTCTCTCAGGGGATTCCAGAGGACATGTTTTTGGTGATACAACTACGGAGTCGTCCCCGACGTCGCGGAGTCGTCCCCATGCAAAAAGCGCAAAAATCCCGAGATGTCCCCGTAAAGTACCGAGCCGACTCTCTCAGAAAAACAGAAGAACAAGGATTCAAGTCATTCTTCTTCAGAGTCGTCCCCATAAAAGTGCCGAGTCGACTCCAAACACCGTCAAGAGAAATTTTATACAGCCGAGACGTCTCGCGTCGAAGCGGAGACGTCTCCGGAGTGCCTGGAACGCGACTGACACACTTTTTCAGGTAAATTTGAATTTCAAACGGTCATATTTTTGTGTCTAACGGATCTATTGCTTTTTGGGCTATAAAAGGGAGCTTTTAAGTGCCTTCCAACAACTTCTCACCAACCCAACACAAGATCATTCAAGAGAGAAGAAAGAAAAAGAGGTTCAAGGGAGTTAGAGCTTTCAAGAGGAGAAATCAAGTGCATTCAAGCTTTCCCATCTGATTTCGTGCTCAACTACTCACTCCCACTCGGCATTCAAAGCTCACATTCAAGCCAACGCGATCCACATCGGAAGAACCACCATTACCCACGCTTCCAACGGCTAAAAGGGTTCTTCCGGGTTTTATTATTTCTTATTGTTATATTCGCTTCATTAAGAGCTTTTAAATCTTTGTAAAACCTTTGTTTATTGTGCTTGTTCCAGTCAAGGGACTTGGAACAAGGGATAGGCGTCCCAAGCCTAGGTTAAATTGGGGGATTGTAGGGTTCGTTGTTAGCCCGGGGTAAAACAACGAGTTGGGTAGTGAACTCGCAAAACTACCGTACTGTAATCGCTGATTATAGTGGAAATTCCCAAAGGTGTTTGGGGAGTGGATGTAGGAGCAGTGGAAGCTCCGAACCACTATAAATCTTTGTGTGTTTGCGTTTGACTGTGATTGCTACTTTAGTTTTACCTTTGCACATACACTTGTGTGTTTTGTTTTAATTAGTCAAAAAGTTTTAAAACACCCAATTCACCCCCCTCTTGGGTGACCATCTCTGGGCAACAAAAGGGCTCTCGTGAGGAAAGGTGTTAGGTCTCCTCATTATAAGGCACAGACCTTTCCGCTGATTAGCCGATGTGGGACTAAAGTTCGAAACCCCATCCCACAACAGTGTTGGCCGAGTCTCACCTTATGTGAGGTGGGACCCAGCAATTTAAATAAAGAAAAAAAAGGAAACAAAAAGAGGAAAAAGAGGGGTTAGGGTTCATTATTCTATTTGAGGGTGGATGAGAAGAAAAAAAAAAAGAGGGTAGCCGTCTTGGAAGAAGTGCTTATGGAATCCATCTCAAGGAGGAGGTGAAAATCTTATTCAAGGCATCTCAAGAGGAAGAAGAACCTTGTGCAAACCTACACTCGGTGAGATTGTTCTCATTTTATTATTGGAGCCTAAACTCTTTTTCATATAAACTCTTTATTTGTGATCCAAGGAAGAGATCCTTGATGTATGTGATCCTCTAGCTTAGCCTAGAGAAGATACTTTGTAAGCCCATTATTGTTGATAGTGGAGGTTTGTGGTGGACTTAGGTCCGGTGGTTTTTTCCCCTCATATTGGAGGGTTTTCCACCTAAAAATTCTTGTCTCTTTCTTGTGGTTTGATTTTTGGTAGTTCTTACGTTGATTAATTATTGTGGTATTCTCATTCTATTCACACAAAGATAGGAAAATTTTCATCTAGTGAATGGGTCTTTCCTAACAAGTGGTATCAGAGCAAGGTTTTGTGCCTACAAGGTGTTTGATAAAATTCTTGTGTGACTCGAATGGAGGATTCTATGGGAGGCATGATCAAATTGACATCTTCCAACTATGCCATTTGGAAACCTAAGAAGGAGGATATCCTTTATTGTAAGGATTTGTATGAACCTATTCATGGAGATGAGGCTAGGCCAAAAGAGAAGACCGACAAGGAATGGGAGATAATGAATAGAAAGACAGTTGCACAAATTAGACAATGGGTTGATCAAACCGTGTTTCATCATGTTGCTCAAGAAACCAATGCCTTCTCTTTGTGGAAGAAATTAGAGGCCATGTATGAGAGAAAGACTGCACAGAATTGAAAGAGTAAATGCCCTACAAGCCAATCGCAATATGTATTGCGAAAGGTTTTTTCTTTTGATTTGTCCAAATCATGTACATGACATTTAAATATGAATAAAGGCGTTATGTTTTATCATATGCTGTTGATTATATTTATGATAAACTCCTTAGATTAGGGCAATGGTTTTAAGACTATGATGAGATCATACTAGTGAGACATAAAATTCTAAAATCCTAATCTTAAATATTCCCAGTCATTGGTACATTGAGTCGGGGATCAATGATTACCGGAAAGACTGGCATGTCTTATGTATGCTCGATGCAGAGGATGATTGATCTCACAATCATTTGTGTGGAGACACTAATACAAAGATGTGGGTGCTCATTAGAGGAATGAGTTCACTGAATTGACCTACAAAGAGAAATCTTATGAAGTCTTACTTACATGTCAAAAGATGATTCTCTTAGTGGGAGTTGTGCAACTGATCCTATGACCTGAGATCACCATGGTATCTTGTGCACATGAACCCATATTTTGGTTTACACTCATTCATGACAATAAGTTATGTACGAGGTCTTCTGGATATGGTGAATTGTGTACGAAGATTATGAGTAGGTCAACAAGGAATTAATCACTTCTAGTAAGAGAAGATAGCATCCTATTTATTCTAATCATATGATAATTCAGGAAGCCTTTGATCAAAGCAGAATGAAAATTAGAAAGAGTTTCTAATGTTTCATTATTTAAATTATCATTAAAAGATTGAGAAAAATATGAATATGAAATTGAGTTTGACATATATTCATACTCATATACATATTTGGGATGCAGTTTGATTAAAGGATTGAATTGCACGGTAACTTGCCACTGAAGGGTATTTTTGGTATTTCCACCAAATTCCATATTTTCCGGGTAGACATGACACGTTGCTAGACGTCAATCTTGTCTTATAGGTTTGATCGAATTAAAGAGTTTAATTCGATCACCAATTAGAAAGGATTCTAATTGTTAAGTTTGGGTTCGCACAGTTTGGACTTAAAATCGATTAGAAGAGTTCTAATCAAGTTAGGTCAACTTGCACTCACACCTATTGCTGGCTAAGTATGGAACCCAATGGGTCACACACAAGAAAACTTATTAAGGGTCTAATTGGATTAGATCATGTTTGCAAGATAGACATCCTAGCAGGTGTTGCAAACCCTTAGCTCTTGATTCGAATTGGATTCGAATCTGATTCTTAATTGATCTAATTTGATTAGATCATCTTCTAATATGGGTTAGCCAAGAGTTGGCACCTAATTAGCTTGGTTTGAGTCTAATTGGATTAGATTTAATAAATCATTCAATCTAGACTGTTAGATCTTGATCTACCGTTGGATGAAGACATAATGGAGAGTTGGTTTAACCCAATTGGATTGGGTTAGAGGATGGCTATCATAATTGACCATTGGATCTTAATCCCACCATTGGATGAAGACATAATGGGTCAATTAAATGGCGCCTTGCATTGGAGCCCTTGGATCATCATCATGAAAGATCAAGAGGTGAGGCATGATGGACATGTGATTAGCATGTGATGTTGACTTGGTCAAAATATGGTACCACATGAAAGGACATATCATTTGATACACCTCTTCACTTGATCTGCACCTCCTCTTATTTGATATGGCCCTTAGATGATGTCCTTTCATGAAAGGATGTGTGGATGGGATGCATCCCTTGGAGATGCATCCCTACACCTATTATAAATAGGCTAGCACTCCATGGGTTTCATCATTCCAACTCCACCCTACTCCTCTCTTCTTTCTTTCTTACATTAGTTTCTTTCTTTCTAGCATTGCTTCTAGTGTGTCCTAAGCCAAGACAAGGTGGTCTTCTTTAGGACAAAAGGATTAGAAGTAATTTTAGAAGGTTAAAGAAAAATAGAAAGAAAGGAAAGCAAGCCATTAGAGTTCTTTAAGAATTCTGCATTAAGGATCAAAGTCTTTGGAGCTTAAGACTTAAATCAAGTTTTCGTGTGGATCAACGTTGGAGGGTGAACACTTGGGCACCTAGTGGAAATTCTGCATATTGGATTAGCGTTAGAGGTATTCTTCTATTTCTGCATTTATATTATATTATTTGATTGCTTCCATTAAGGTGATCTTGGCTTATAAGGGTTTTATGTTAAGGAACTTTATCAAGAAATTTTTAAAATCCCTAGCTTCTGCTGCGCATTATAACATGCTAAAACCCTACAAGAATAAAACCTCTTTGATTAGGAGGCTTGTCAACTTGAAGTATAAAGATGGGAGAAGTGTGACAGAACACTTGAATGACTTCCAAGGCTTGGTGAATCAGTTGACTACTATGAAGCTTGTCCTAGATGAGGAGTTGCAGGCTTTGTTACTTCTTAGTTCTTTGCCAGACAGTTGGGAGATTCTTGTGGTGTCTCTAAGCAATTCTGCACCTGACGGCAAGGTCACTTTGGATATGGTAAAGGATAGCATGCTAAATGAAGAGGTTAGAAGAAAGGAACAGGGAATATCTCCTGAAGCTGAGGCTCTTGTGACAGAAAAAAGAGGTAGAAGCAAAAGCAAGTATCCTTACAATAGAGATAAATCCAGGGGCAGGTCAAAGTCAAGGAAAGGCATAAAATGCTATCATTGTGGCAAACTAGGACACATGAAAAGAGAGTGCAGAGCATTGAAAAGAGAGCAGAACACAGAAAAAGGTGAAGCAAAGACAGAGGAAAAGGATGTTACAGCAGTTGCAGCTGATGCAGATGTCATTGTTGTTAGTGATGGTTGTGTCAACCTTGCATATGAAGATAGTAACTGGGTGATTGATTCCGATGCCTCTTTTCATATCACTCCACATGGTGGTTTCTTCACATCCTATACTTCCGGTGATTTTGGTTGTGTTAGGATGGGAAATAATGGTTTATCCAAAATTGTTGGCATGGGGAGTGTATGTTTAGAGACCAATACAGGGTGCAAGTTGCTACTCAAAGATGTTAGACATGTTCCGGATATCCGCCTCAATTTAATCTCCACCGGAAAGCTTGATGATGAAGGTTATAGCAATCATTTTAGTGAAGGAAAATGGAAGCTCACGAAAGGCTCTTTGTTGATAGCAAGAGGAAAGAAAAATAATACTCTCTACATGATGCAAGCAAAGCTAAAGAAAGGAGAGGTGAATACAATTGATGATGATTTCTCTACAAAGCTTTGGCACAAAAGGCTTGGGCACATGAGTGAGAAAGGACTTCAAATTCTAGCCAAGAAGGAGTTGCTACCAAATACCAAAGGTGTGTTTTTGAAAACTTGTGTTGATTGTTTAGCCGGAAAACAACATAGAGTTGCATTTCATAGAACACCTATATCTAGAAAAATTAACATTCTAGATTTGATACATAGTGATGTATACATGATGGATAGTAGAATTCTTGGTGGTGCACTTTATTTTGTTACCTTTATTGATGATCATTCTAAAAAGGTATGGGTTTTTGTTTTGAAATCTAAGGATCAAGTCCTGGATATATTTAAACACTTTCATGTCATGGTTGAAAGAGAGACAGGCAAGAAGCTAAAGTGCATCAGGGCAGATAATGGAGGTGAGTACAGAGGGCCATTTGAAAAATATTGCAAAGATTATGGCATTAAGCTCCAAAAGACAGTTCCTAAAATACCGCAAGAAAATGGAGTTGCAGAGAGAATGAATAGAACAATTGTAGAGAGAATCAGATGTATGCTCTCTCATGCAAAATTGCCAAAACCATTTTGGGTTGAAGCTATGAGGACTGCAGTGGATTTGATCAACCTTTCTCCATCGGCTCCTTTGGATGGTGATGTACGAGAAAGAGTTTGGACAGGAAAAGATGTATCCTACAGTCATTTGAAGGTGTTTGGATGCAAGACATTTGTTCACATTCCAAAAGATGAAAGATCTAAGCTTGATGGAAAGTCTAAAGATTGTATTTTCTTAGGTTATGGCCATGAAGAATTTGGATACAGGTTGTGGGATCCAAAAGACAAAAAGGTGATCAGGAGTTGAGATGTTGTCTTCTTTGAAGATTAGTTTATTGAAGACTTTGGAAAGCAAGAGAAGCCGAAGTATTTGAACAGTTCTCCAATTAATCTTGATCCAGTTCCTCCACCTATGGTACATGATGATGATAGGGAAGATGTGCAGGATGACAGTGAGCATGGTGATACAGGTGCTAGTGAGGGTTCTACAGGTGATAATGGTCACAGTGAAGCTTCAGAACATGGTGAGCTATCAAGTCAGTCTGAAATGATAGAACCAGAGGTCAGAAGGTCTACTAGACAGCACAGAGATCTAGATATCCTGCTTCAGAGTATGTTTTTCTTATAGATGAGGGGGAGCCAGAATGCATCCAAGAAGTGTAGAATCATAAGGACAAGGATAAAAGGTTTCAAGCTATGCAAGAAGAAATGAAATCCTTATATGAAAATCATACTTTTGATTTGGTAAAGCTTCCTAAGGATAAGAGACCACTCAAGAACAAATGGGTATACAGATTAAAGGAGGATGAGAGCGGCTTAAAACCTAAGTACAAAGCAAGATTAGTTGTCAAGGGCTTTGGTCAGAAGAAAGGTATAAATTTTGATGAAATTTTTGCTCCGGTTGTGAAAATGTCATCTCTTCGGATTATATTGGGTTGGCAGCTAGTATGGACCTTGAGATTGAACAACTTGATGTGAAGACAACCTTCTTGCATGGAGACCTAGAGGAAGCAATTTATATGGAGCAACCTGAGGGGTTTAAAACTAAGGGCAAAGAACATCTTGTTTGCAAGTTGAAGAAAAGCTTATATGGGCTTAAACAAGCACCAAGGCAATGGTATAAAAAGTTCGATTCTTTCATGATGGGCCACGGCTACAAGAGGACAAAATCCAATCATTGCGTCTATGTGCAAAGGTTTAATGATGGTGATTTTATCATTTTATTGCTTTATGTAGATGATATGTTGATTATTGGCCGTGATACTAACAAAATTGATAGGTTGAAGAAAGACTTAAGCAAGTCTTTTGCCATGAAAGATATGGGGCCCATAAAGCAAATGCTTGGCATGAGAATTTCTCGTGATAGAAAGATTAAGAAGCTTTGGCTATCACAAGAAAGATATATTGAAAGGATGCTCGAGCGATTTAATATGGAAAAGGCTAAACCAATTTTCTCTCCACTTGCAAATCATTTTAAACTCACAAACAAGCAATGTCCTACAAATGAAAGGGAGAAAGAGGAGATGCAAAAGGTTCCCTATGCTTCACCAGTAGGAAGTTTGATGTATGCCATGGTGTGTACAAGACCAGACATAGCCTATGCAGTTGGTGTTGTGAGCAGATTTCTCTCGAATTCTGGCAAAGAACATTGGGCTGCAGTCAAATGGATACTTAGATACCTTAGAGGTACTTCCAAAGCTTGCTTATGCTTTGGAAATGGAAAAACTATGCTAGAAGGATTCACAGATGCATATATGGCTGATGATATTGATACTCGAAAGTCTACATCGGGATACATTATGACTTTTGCAGGGGGAGCTATTTCATGGCAGTCCAAATTGCAGAAATGTGTTGCTTTGTCCACTACAGAGGCCGAATATATTGCGGTGATAGAGGCATGTAAGGAAATGTTGTGGATGAAAAGATTCCTCTAAGAATTGGGCTTGAAACAAGAAAAGTATACTCTCTTTTGTGATAATCAGAGTGCCATTCATCTTAGCAAGAATCCCAGTTTTCATTCAAGGTCGAAGCACATTGATGTGAGGTATCATTGGATTCAGGATGTGTTGGAAGAAAAGCTTTTGCATCTAGAGAAAATCCATACCGATGAGAATGGGTCGGATATGATGACTAAAATTTTGCCTAAGAAGAAGCATGATATTTGTATGCTTAAGGTAAGCTTGGTGGAGCCTCTCACATAAGGTGGGAGGGGGAGAATTGTTGGCCGAGTCCCACCTTATGTGAGGTGGGACCTAGCAATTTAAAGAAAGAAAAAAAAGGAAAAAAAAAAGAAACAAAAAGAAGGAAAAGAGGGGTTAGGGTTCATTATTCTATTTGAGGGTGGATGAGAAGAAAAAAAAGAGGATAGCCGTCTTGGGAGAAGTGCTTGTGGAATCCATCTCAAGGAGGAGGTGAAGATCTTATTCAAGGCATCTCAAGAGGAAGAAGAACCTTGTGCAAACCTACACTCGGTGAGATTGTTCTCATTTTATTATTGGAGCCTAAACTCTTTTTCATATAAACTCTTTGTTTGTGATCCAAGAAAGAGATCCTTGATGTATGTGATCCTCTAGCTTAGCCTAGAGAAGATACTTTGTAAGCCTATTATTGTTGATAGTGGAGGTTTGTGGTGGACTTAGGTCCGGTGGTTTTTTTCCCTCATATTGGAGGGTTTTCCACCTAAAAATTCTTGTCTCTTTCTTGTGGTTTGATTTTTGGTGGTTCTTACATTGACTAATTATTGTGGTATTCTCATTCTACTCACACAAAGATAGGAAAGTTTTCATCTAGTAAATGAGTCTTTCCTAACAAGTGGTATCAGAGCAAGGTTTTGTGCCTACAAGGTGTTTGATAAAATTCTTGTGTGACTCAAATGGAGGATTCTATGGGAGGCATGATCAAATTGACATCTTCCAACTATGCCATTTGGAAACCTAGGATGGAGGATATCCTTTATTGTAAGGATTTGTATGAACCTATTCATGGAGATGAGGCTAGGCCAAAAGAGAAGACCGACAAGGAATGGGAGATAATGAATAGAAAGACAGTTGCACAAATTAGACAATGGGTTGATCAAACCGTGTTTCATCATGTTGCTCAAGAAACCAATGCCTTCTCTTTGTGGAAGAAATTAGAGGCCATGTATGGGAGAAAGACTGCACAGAATAAAGCCTCTTTGATTAGGAGGCTTGTCAACTTGAAGTATAAAGATGGGAGAAGTGTGACAGAACACTTGAATGACTTTCAAGGCTTGGTGAATCAGTTGACTACTATGAAGCTTGTCCTAGATGAGGAGTTGCAGGCTTTGTTACTTCTTAGTTCTTTGCCAGACAGTTGGGAGACTCTTGTGTGTCTCTAAGCAATTCTGCACCTGACGGCAAGGTCACTTTGGATATGGTAAAGGATAGCATGCTAAATGAAGAGGTTAGAAGAAAGGAACAGGGAATATCTCCTGAAGCTGAGGCTCTTGTGACAGAAAGAAGAGGTAGAAGCAAAAGCAAGTATCCTTACAATAGAGATAAATCCAGGGGCAGGTCAAAGTCAAGGAAAGACATAAAATGCTATCATTGTGGCAAACTAGGACACATGAAAAGAGAGTGCAGAGCATTGAAAAGAGAGCAGAACACAGAAAAAGGTGAAGCAAAGACAGAGGAAAAGGATGTTACAGCAGTTGCAGCTGATGCAGATGTCATTGTTGTTAGTGATGGTTGTGTCAACCTTGCATATGAAGATAGTAATTGGGTGATTGATTCCGGTGCTTCTTTTCATATCACTCCATATGGTGGTTTCTTCACATCCTATACTTCCGGTGATTTTAGTTGTGTTAGGATGGGAAATGATGGTTTATCCAAAATTGTTGGCATGGGGAGTGTATGTTTAGAGACCAATACAGGGTGCAAGTTGCTACTCAAAGATATTAGACATGTTCCGGATATCCGCCTCAATTTAATCTCCACCGGAAAGCTTGATGATGAAGGTTATAGCAATCATTTTGGTGAAGGAAAATGGAAGCTCACGAAAGGCTCTTTGTTGATAGCAAGAGGAAAGAAAAATAATACTCTCTACATGATACAAGCAAAGCTAAAGAAAGGAGAGGTGAATACAATTGATGATGATTTCTCTACAAAGCTTTGGCACAAAAGGCTTGGGCACATGAGTGAGAAAGGACTTCAAATTCTAGCCAAGAAGGAGTTGCTACCAAATACCAAAGGTGTGTTTTTGAAAACTTGTGTTGATTGTTTAGCTGGAAAACAACATAGAGTTGCATTTCATAGAACACCTATATCTAGAAAAATTAACATTCTAGATTTGATATATAGTGATGTATGCATGATGGATAGTAGAACTCTTGGTGGTTCACTTTATTTTGTTACCTTATTGATGATCATTCTAGAAAGGTATGGGTTTTTGCTTTGAAATCTAAGGATCAAGTCTTGGATATATTTAAACACTTTCATGTCATGGTTGAAAGAGAGACAAGCAAGAAGCTAAAGTACATTAGGGCAGATAATGGAGGTGAGTACAGAGGGCCATTTGAAAATATTGCAAAGATTATGGCATTAAGCTCCAAAAGATAGTTCCTAAAACACCGCAAGAAAATGGAGTTGCAGAGAGAATGAATAGAACAATTGTAGAGAGAATCAGATGTATGCTCTCTCATGCAAAATTGCCAAAACCATTTTGGGGTGAAGCTATGAGGACTGCAGTGGATTTGATCAACCTTTCTCCATCAGCTCCTTTAGATGGTGATGTGCCAGAAAGAGTTTGGACAGGAAAAGATGTATCCTACAGTCATTTGAAGGTGTTTAGATGCAAGACATTTGTTCACATTTCAAAAGATGAAAGGTCTAAGCTTGATGGAAAGTCTAAAGAACCTATTTTCTTAGGTTATGGCCATGAAGAATTTGGATATAGGTTGTGGGATCCAAAGGACAAAAAGGTGATCAGGAGTAGAGATGTTGTCTTCTTTGAAGATCAGTTTATTGAAGACTTTGGAAAGCAAGAGAAGCCAAAGTATTTGAATAGTTCTCCATCTGAAGTTTTTCCTATGGCCCTATTTTTCCTCTATTTTGAGATCGATTTCGAGCTGCTGCCGTCGCCGCCGCGAGATCCACCACTACCGCTGAATGTCGGTGAGTTCCCCTGCCTTGACTTCTTCTTCATTGGCCGAGGATGCTACGTCTAAGGAAGCTAGAGGGGCGTAACCCCCCTTCTTTCCCCTCCTCTGCTTATTCTGTGTTCACGACCGCTCCTCTATTCCGAGCCAAGTAGTTGGCCCCTTCTCGCCAGTTGCGCCACCTTGCTGTCGGCCATGCCTCCGCAAGCTACTGGCCAAGCCACCGCCAGGCCATGGCTACCCCTTCATCTCCTCTCCTTTCTTTCTTTTCTTCTTCCTCCATGTTCAACGGGATGAACAAATTTATGTTGTGCCGTGGGACGACTTCACTCCATTTTAGGCCAAGTGGGAAAAAATCATGAAGAACCCCTATTCATCTATTGTACACCGTGTCCATGTTGGGCCCAGTTCATTCATTTTGGGCCCTGTTGGGTTGTGCATATTGTGGGCAAAATTTGGGCCCAATTCAGTGATTTTGGGCCCTATTGGGCCGTGCCTATTGTAGGCCAAACTTGGGCCCAATTCAAATATTTTGGACCATGTTAGGCCGTGTCCATTGTGGGCCAAATTTGGGCCAAGTTTACTATTGGGCCGTGCCTATTATGGGCCAAATTAGGGCCTTGTTCACCATGTTGGGCCACATCCATCGTAGGCCGAGTTCGGAACTTGTTCATCCTGTTGGCCCATGTTTATCGTGAGTCGTATACCTTTTGGGTCCTATTAGGCCCTATTCACCCTGTTCATTCATGCCCATTTTGGGCCGAGTTTGAGCCCTGTTAACTATTGCGTCATGTCTATTGTGGCCCGAGTTCGGGCTCTGTTCATCCTGATGGGCCATTGTGGGCCGAGTTCCATCCTTGTTCACCTTGTTGGGCCTTGTTCGTCCATGTGGGCCAAGTTTGGGCTTCGTTCACCTTGATGAGCCATTGTGGGCCCAGTTCGGGCCCTGTTCACCTTATTGGGCTCTGTTCATCTATTGTTGGCCGTATTCATTTTGAGTCCTACTCATCCATTAGGGGCTATATTCCTTTTGGGCCTTGGTCATCCATTATGTACCGATTCCGTTCAGTTTGAGATGGAAAGCAAAAAAAAAAAAGAAAAGAAAAACCCTCTTTGTCTCTCTCTACTTGACTTGTGGACCAGATACATTGATTGATCCAGGTCGGCCCATGCCAAATCTGTCTTTTTCTGATTGGACCTAACTAAGTGGATTAGGCCCGAAACTAAGTGGAAAATGCCCAACAGCTCAACTAGCCTTAGATCATGTATCTCTTTCTCTCTCTAAGCAAGTACACATTCTGACTAGATCTAGACCATTTTCCTAATGGTTGATTCAAACGATTCGGACCGAGCCCAAGACTAGGATCAGACCAAATCCACACCAGCGCTAAGATTTTCTCTCCTCTCCTTTTTCTCTCTCTAGACATGCTCGGGCTCTAAGCCCTGTTCTTCTTGTATCTCGGATCTAAATTGACCTAGTTTTGAAACCCTGAACGACCTTGGTACCCAAGCGGTTGACCGGCCATTTCTTTAGCCCGAGCTAGATTTGACCATTTTTGATCTTTACCTGACCCATTGAATCCTCCTGGCTCGAACTAATCTGAACAGTCGAGCACTGTTATCCGACCAACCTAATTTGGAGGCATGAGTCCGTACTGTTTAATTTTCAATTATGAGATTATGTATTAATAATATTTTAATGATATTAAATAGGTGTACCTGACCTGTTTGTCTGAAGTGGGATTTAAAGCAAAAAGAGGTAAGTAACTTAATGCTTCGAAGTGTATTTTCCAAATTTTTGGTAAAATTAATAATTAGTTGACTAAATTCTGATATTTTGTTCTGTACTTAGTAAAACAGGTCATGCATGTTAATAATCATTTTAAAATTATGTATGTGTTATAAAATCTGAAAAATTTGACTGGGCAAGTTATCTATTTTGCATGTATATATTTCCAGTATGGCTATAATCTAGCCCTGCCAATGGATATTATTTGTTGGCCTTGTCGACTTGTAATATGTAAGAATAGTGATATTTGGATACCGTATCAGCGGTGATTAGAATAGTGATATCTGGATACCGTACCACCAGTGGTTAATAATAGTGGTATTTGGCACTTTGTGCAACTTATGTCATTAGGTTACATGGCTATAGCATATTTATGTTGGGATCCTAGTATCAATTTTTTTTATAAAAATGCTTAATAAATTTTTAAAAAATGCTTATTTATGATTTATTTTTTAGTCATTATTTGGTATTTTAATTAAATATCTGACTTGCTTTGACCCCATTCTAAGATATTAAGTTGCTTACTGGGCTAGTGTAGCTCATTATCATATTTTCTCTATTTTTTAGATTGAGAGGCCTGATCGCATTGGACTGGAGAGTGCACTAGATTTCGAAGATTTTTTTTTAATAATTGAAATTTTAGTTGGATTAGCTAGATTATCTGATTTATGTTAGCACATGCTACTTTGAAAATTTTGTAAGAACTATGTGACTATATTAATATTTAAATAAATTTTTAAAATTTGTTATTGCTTTGATATGATCCGTTGCCTTGCATGCTTACATTTTGATGTGTTTGGTAATGATTATTACCTTAACATATGGTATGGATGAAACATTGTGATGTATGGTTAATAGGTATGCTTGACTTTAAACTTATAGATGATGATATTTATAATGAATGATTATGGATTCTCCAACATTGTGTATACTTCTATTTGGATGAGCAAATGTATTGTGCAATATGGATATTGGATAGGCTATGTTGGTTGTACAGGATTTGGACCGAGCCCAAAAATAAATATTAAGCTTTTAATTTGAGTTGTTAATTAATTACAGGTTAATACTTTCTGCCACCAAAAAATGTTTGTTGCCAATGCATTCCAATACATTCTACGACCAAACTATTGGTGGGGGAAGATAGACATTCAGTGACCATTTTTTTGATAACGGAAGACAAACATTTCACGACCAACTATTTGGTCGGCGTTGAAATTAGCGACAACAGATTTGGTCGCGGAAAATTTTCTTCGGCAACCAAAAGTTAGTCGTTGTCGGTGTACCTTAGGTGACCACATAATATTGGTCGCCAAAACCTTTCAGTGACTAGGGTTCGGCGACGAAGGGTATGCTAGTCGCGAAAAGGTTTCGGCGACCAAATATGGTTATTCGGCGACTAGAATCTTAGTCGCTGAATATGTATTTTCTTGTAATGCATGCAGCATTTGTCGCGCTCCGGGTTCGAGGCGTGACATTTCAACCCACCAATGAATAGATAGGCTATAGATTCAAAGTTAGACCTATTAAAATCTTCAAGTCTGGTCTAGGTTTGATATTTTGAGAGCCAACTGAATATGGTCACAAATACTTATACCCGATTTATTGACACTTCAATTTCTAAACTCTTGGCATATGAAATTTTGTTATATAACTTAGTTGAATGGAAAGAATATAAATAATCACATATTAGAACATGTTTTTATATTTGTCTAGACTTTAAATTAGTTGCCTCTTTTCAAGTTTTAAGTCAATTAATATAAACGGTTAACTATCAAGTGCTTACTCTTCATAATTCAGTTTCTATAGTATTTAGTTGCATGTTTCATTGTTAAACTTCAAAAAACATGGATTTTGTTACCTTAATTAATTGTCCAAGATACATTTTTGATACCAATGGAAAACTTGGACCCATTCCAAACCAATTTGGACCTCATGCATGCTTAGTAAGCTACAGGTGTAAACATACTTTAATCACCCCCAAGGAACTGTTATATTTTAATTACTGAATGCAAATCCAACCTGATACTCCAATAAATTATAGATCAAAATTTAGACCATAAGGCCAACAGGTCTAGGGCTGGATTCACAAAACTTGGCCTTGCTTGACTCAATAGCACCCTTATAAACAATAAACAAGATGAGTTTTGCAGGAACCTAAAAATGTAGAGTTTTTACACAATTTACTTTCATCAAAATCAATTTCCAAAACTATGGAATAAAGCTTCTATTTATATCATTGAGGCCTTCTTGTTCAAATCTAAATGAAAGGTAGCATTTTTCTCAAAATAGAAAACTACAAAATCACCAAGAAGCTAGGTCTCAACTCCTAATCAACTCTGTCTTTTGTTGCTCAATCTATTCTTCGTAGATCATGAAATAAGCCATGGACAACATTTACAATAAATAGAAAGAAAGTTTAAGTTGATGCTTCTAAGCCCTAACTGGCCTCGAATTAAGGTCTGGAGCCTAATGGACCTATTGGTAGATTGTCATACTGTAGATCTTGAAGAGCTATTCAATTTCAAAAGAAAAATACCAAAACTAAATAGGGTATGTGAACATTATTCTCTCTATAAGTTTTGCCTCTCAAACTAGTCCTGAATGTGGTAGAACTTCACTTTTAAACACTGTCAAGACCTATCCAAAGCTACCTAGTACGTCTATAGAAGATTTGCAATCCTCTACGATCAAAAAGTCTCGGTTCTAATAGATAATTCTAGAGATCTCGCTAATAACTATGTAAAATATTACTCAAGTCAAGATTCATGATATTCAATGGAATTCTATACATATATGCTTTGTATTTGGCGCCCTCACCATACCCTGTTGCAGCTTAATTGATCATCCTACCCTTAGATTACCCCCTAATTTCCAATTAAATGGATCCCTATCCTTAGATCTAGAAAAGATGAAAAGGTTGCCATTTCCCTCCTAAATCATACTAAATATCCAATTTGCTGTTAAGAATTCTTTCTCCATGACTTCCTCTCATCCTTGAATAACCCACCATATTCATTAATATTAGCCTTCTATTTGAGTGAAAACATAGAAATCAGAATCCTTTTCCATCTTAGCCCTCCAATTTGGCAATCCATGGCACCCCTCTCTTCACTAATCAAATTTCGCCATCCCATCACCCACTCTTGATAAGTGCTAAATAATGTACAAATTTATCTATTTTACATAGCACATATTATTATTGTTATGCACATATTTTAAATATTAACAGAAGAAAATATGTTTTCCCTCGTCATTGCATTTTAATAAATTATTAGAGGTAATTCAAGTTTGGTTTAATTTTCTATATTGATTTAGTCTAATGTGTGTGCAGGTCGAGTCATCCCATTCACGAACTAGTCCTAATCTGTTTCATGTGTGGACTACTTTCTCCCACATGTGCATGAAGCTATCCATTCCTTTGTCCATGTCATATTTTTCCGTGTGCACAAAGCTTCCCAACCTAGCAAAACAGAGGCCTCTCCCATTTTCTCCACGTGTCCAAACTTCATTTATTTTAGATTCAGAACAAAGCCCTTCCAACCTACCCGAGTGGACCCCAACCACTTTTCTAAAAAAAGAAGAAGAAATATAAATAATAAAAAATTCACATAACCTCTCTCATTCCCGTATTCATCTTCCACATTATTTTCCTTTCTCCTCCCCTGTTTTGGAACAAGCCGCATGAGCCTCTTCCTTTTCCCCCGCTTTCGCTATCAACAAATATCTCCCAGCTCATCTCCAAGCATCCCACGATCTTCTCCCACGTCCGCAGATCAACCAAACAGCTCCAATCCCTGAGATTCAGCCTTCTCCGCCATCACCGTCCGCGTCTCCTCTGGATTCAAAATCCCAAATCACCAGACGACCCCGCCTCTTCCCCTTCTCTTGCGATGCAATCCTCCCCCGTGCGATCAAAGGAGTTCCTCCCAGCCGAACGCCCCAACATCGTCGTCTTCTCCTAATCCTCCCAGATCATTCCCTTCCGTTTACAGCCGCAGCATCCCAAACCGGCCGCTCGTCCCAGCTTGTTCACAGATCTCCACTGTTCATCTTCTTCCTCCCGCAGTGGATCATGACCGAGATTCGAGTCGCCACCCGTCGATTCTCCCGTTCCAGCCACGAGTCCCACGCGGTGCAGCCAGTGACCAGATCCTCCGCCTCTTCTTCCGCCCGTGACGCCCCCGAATCAGCGCCTCCATCCCGCGGTCAGCTTCATCGATCAGCCGATCCCATGGATTCCACCCCAACGATCACGCATGCGTTCTTCCTCCTCTTCACGCGAAATCATGGATCCACCGCTGGCTAATCCTTGGTGGGGATCTATAAAAGGAGGAAGAACCAAGAAACCGGGGCGTTCGGTGGCAAGGGGGAGAGCTCGATGGAGGAAGGAAAGAAAACAGGGGAGGAGGCTCTGTTTCATTTTGAAGAACGAGAGAAAAGAAATAAAAAAAGAAAGGAGGGCGGGGGGGGGGGGGGGGGGGGAAGAGAATATTTTGTGATATTTTGGGAAGAATAGGAGGGGAAGACTTTCACTTGAAGATGGAAGGTCGTCCGGAAGCCATGAGCAGCTAAACGTCCAATCTAGGGCTGGATGAAGCCCTAGCAATGTATCAGGGCAATTGTAGTTCTTATTTTTTATTATTTTGGAGATTGTTTAAATTCTTATTTTCAATGAAATATTTCTTTATGATATTTAAACTTTGAGCATGCTAGTTACTAATCATGTTTGCTAAAGTAGTCTAAGATGATCCATGCCTAGGAAGATGAGTGTGCTGCATCCTAGATTAGCATACTTAGGTAGACACTTCATGCTACACCAAAGATGGATCTTCCTAACACTCTTTATGATTTTATTTTAAAAGGCTTGTAGCCAAATTGCATGCCTCTCCAAAAGACAAAAATTAAGAACACAGTCCTTGATGCAATGCTATGTGGTGGATTCCAAACCCTAGATCCATTTACTCTGATAAATTCCAATTCGCACTCATAGTTTAATTTAGTTAATTCGAGTTAGCAAATTCTTCTTCTTAATTTATATTTAAAAGAAAAATAACTTATTCTTCAATCCCTGTGGACTGACACCCGTAATCACTATCCTACAGGATATGTGCTATTGCGTGGTTTATTTTCAAAATTAAAATAACCGATCAATTCTCAATCTTTAGAAAGGAGGTAACTTTAGAGCATCTCGTTGTAATCCTCAATGTACTCTTGCTCCACCTACACTACATTCTTCTTTGATATAGGGGTGGTAATGCTTAACCATTTAACCCATTTAACCTATTTCAAACTCATTGTAGCTTAGGTTAAATTATTTGTTTAATAAAATAGTCAAGTTTGGATCTTAATTTTAGAGTTGTTTAATAAACGGATTAAGTTCAGATTGGTGGATTTCTTATCTATTTGGTATTCGACCCAACCTATATCATGTCCGATTTGACTCGATTGACACTTGTACATTGATGAGAAGAAGGAAGAAAATGATCGATCCTTGCTGATGTACACTCCAAAACCCTAGACTTTCATTTTTCTCTTCTACCTCCATCATATCTTTGAACACTAGTCTTATTCCATCAAGTTGGTTTCTCACTTACACTCTTTTGGATTGAGGGATTGGACGGAGAGGGGGCAAAAAGGAAAGAAATTTGGAATCTCTAGTTTGGTTAGAGAAACACATTTTCTCTTGGTTGCTTGGAAATTTATAAGGATAGAAGAGAAGCAAAAGTTAAACTCCCTCATTTGGATAGTAAATCTAGAGAGAAAAAAGAAGAGAAATGGAGAGAAATTATTTCTCTTCAAGCCTCACTTTGTAATCTCTCTAAAAATGGAAAGTTTTGAAGAGAAAGGAATTCTCCTTCTATACTTTTTTTCTCTTCTATCTAGAGTTCTTTCCTCTTCCCTTCACATTTGATCAGGTGCTCTCTTCCCTTTCACTCTTCTCTCCTATATTCTCTCTCTCACCCCCTCCCACTTTGTTGAGTGTTAAGTGGAAACACAATCTAAGAGGAGAAAGTCAAGCAAGTGGTCAAGAGCAAGAATAGCGTTGTTGTCTCATCTTCTTTCTCTCTTTCCTCATAATCCTTTTTTTTCTATTTTTAAAATTTTGGACCATTTTCTTAGCTAATCTTTAGAACCACATAGAGATAGGTTATGAAATCTAAAATAAACTTACCTCCTTGGCAAGGGATTTGAGGGTGTACATACTTGTCCCCAAAATCTCAACATAAATGCTTGCCCATAGCCTTATGCGCTTACTCACACTTTTCTTAGTTACCTATTCCCTTTGAAGCCCTAGGTGGCCTCTTTGATTTGGTGCCTACATTATTAACTTAATTTACATCCAAAGGATAAGAGTAGATTAGTTCATTCTTAATTGTTGTATGACTCAATTACAATAAAAAAAATGAAAGAAATTTTCTAATTCTAATACGTTCAGCTTTATTAACAAGCTTTTTGATGGAGAGACGTGAAGTTGTAAATCAAAAGTAGTCAAAGTCCTATTTGATTAGAACTGGCTACAAAATGTTAAAATCATAATAACTATTACTTCAGTAGCAACTTTCAACAAAACAATCCTCTATTGGAACATCAGTACCTTCTTATCTAATTTTTGATTATGACGATTCAAGATGTTTTGGAAATCTAACTCAATACTAGATGTAATCAAATTCTTCATATTGCTACATCTAGTAAATTATTATTTTGGATTATCATGGATGACTTTAGTTTTCAAAAGGTGGCTTGTTCTCAAACAATAGCTTGGCAACAGTAACATTGCTATTTGCTTAGAGGTTTTAGATGGCTAGACTTATTCATTATTTACCTTTGCCATAGTTTGACTTCATAGGAAGACCTAGGTGGTCATCAATAAGAAAATAGGTTGAACATGTAATTCCATCATTGGATGCATTGTTTTCCCTTAGATTATCTTGCAAAGGAAATCATCAAAATCTGGCTTCTAGTTAATATTACCATTATGCAAATCATCTATTTGCTTTGGTCCTCAAAATATGAACCCTTCATTTGATCAGCTTTAGGCTTATTACTTGCAACTCCAGTAGCCCAAAGACAGATTGAAGACTTGCTCTAGGATCTAGATTCAGCCTATAAGGTGTTATGCAACTATTGCCCATACTATAAAATAAGCTATCTTACTAATTAAGAGAAATTGTATAAGAGAAATTGATAGAGAGATGCTTTAGAGAAAAGCCATTGTGGACTTGTTTGTTATCTCTTTCTCTTAATTCTTCACCTCTTGCTTCCTAAGCTCCTCCATGCCTCTTGCCAGCCATGATTCATGCATGCTGCCACTTGTGCGAGTGGGATTAACTCTATCATGACCTATGCATGTCTGTAGCGTTCCTAACCACAATTGGTTGTGCTCACAATGCATGCTCATGCAACCTAATATTACATCTTCATTTACGACCCTAGTCGGGCCCTCCTTTGTAAAAAGAGATCTTGAGCTCTCTTGTCCCATAAAACCTGTTGTCTTTCCAAGTAGGAGCTCACATTTAGGATCAATCAGACTCGTTTAGTTGGCAGGGATAAAAGCCAATCTGAATAAAGTCGAATGTTGCTCTCGTACATGTACTACCAATTATATAAATGTGAATTGACACAAAACTTGAGCCAAAAGTATGAGTTATGAAGATTCAAAACAAATAGAAACTCAAATAAATGTGAGAATTATGCTTTCGTGGTCTCTAGTTTATTGCACTAATTCAATGATATATGTGAGGATCTATATGGGCATATGTTTAGTCTCACATCAGCTATGCACTAGGTAGATCTTTAATACTTATAGAGAGCTAAGAAACTCAAATAATATTTTTCGGCTAGCCTTTTTGAATAAGGTCCTAGTTTGTTACAAATAATATCGGAGCAGACTCTGCCTATGGTAAATGTGGACTAGGAGATACTGCTGTATGGGCTTATGTAGGCGTATGTTTAGTCCCACCTCAGCTATGCACTAGGTAGATCTTTGATACTTATACAGAGCTAAGACTCAAATAATACTTTTTGGCTACACTTTTTGGATGAGATCCTAGTTTGTTACAAATGGTATCAAACCAGACTCAGCTTATGGCCAATGTGGACTAGGAGATACTGCAGTATAGGCCCATTTGGGTTGACTATAGGCTAATCATGATATTTATGATTGAATTATGGTGTTTGTGATTAGATTTGAGAGAATTTGGACTCTTAGCCTGACGAGGATGCTAGGGCTTAAATGGAGGGATATTCATGTTATTTGAACTTTTTAGTTTGGTTTAGATTAGTTTAATTAGTTTAGTTTTTAAGATTTCTATTTTGTTTCAATGATAATATTGATTGGAACTTTATGACTCTTGTTACTTTGGATTGTTTATTTATGAGAATGATAATTCGATCTTTATTAAATTAACTTTTGAAGATTGAAAATATAATAATTTTATTATTGCTCTAAAATTATTATGATGTAATCAGTAGCCTTGCATGCTTATATAGCTTGCCTTGCAAGTATGCGGCGTTTCTTGCGCTCTTAGTTCGAGAGGCGGTAGAAAAATGGTATCAAAGGCTCGATTTAAGATCACTAGAGATTTTAACAGATTGTGACCAATTTAGTTATAATAGAGCCTAGGTTTTAGGATCCATAGGATTCATCAGAAAGGTTGAGAGTTTGATAGAAATTAAGCAATAGGACATCTCTGTCTACTTTTCTTATTGACAACTTTATATTATTCTGTCTGAATATCATTTGTGATACTTGTTATATTTTCACTAAATCAGAATGCCGCCCCATGCTGCTCATAGACGAAGTGGAAACGAGCTAAGGTTTTGATTTAGCTTTTGAGCAGTGGTGTTTTGCCTAAGGTTAATACAAAAGGGCTAGTCAAGGATGTGTTATGTAGGTCGTATGTAATGTGCTATGTATTTATTTGTTGTTTAAGAAATTTCGAAAGCCTAAAACTTGATATGGGTGTCAACTATGAAAGCATTTCTATTTTTGTTGTTAATTGGGTTGCGAAATTGAGGTTCATTAAGAAGAAATGTGGTCTAAGAAAGTGTTCCATAGTATCTAAGTTTGATATCCTTCAGGATTTGAACATGTATATCGATCATATATGAATAATCTAGCATTTAGAAGAAAATGTATTTAAGATATTACAAAAGCTTTATTTTTATTATTAATTAATGGAGTTGATTTTATTGTAAAGCTATAGAGTGTGTATCTTAGTGAATTTCTAATAATCTAAATTACTATTTGACCAAATTGCATGATCTTTTTTATATTTGTCAATGATTGTTAGGGTCTTAATATTTATGCACTAGGTAGATCTTGCCAAAAAAGCCAAGAAAAAGGGATCCTATTTTATCCCCTATTTTTGGATCTAAAAACCCATTCTATTTCTTCTTCTTTCCACCACCTTGGCCAATTGGTGCTTGTCACGAAAGATCTTGACCGTTCCCCTGCAATGGCTCATGGCCATCGCTGAAGCCCATTCATGAATAGGGTTAAAACCCCTATATTTGCCATTTCTTTTTATTTTTCCATCACCGGCCATCCTGTCGTCGGTTGCCGTCTTGGCGGCCTCCTGTCTCCGGTCCTCTAGCTGTTGGCCACCACCCTGGCCACCTAGATGGGGTCCTTCTTCTTTTTCTTTTTTGTCCTCTTCTTATCCTTTTTTTCTCTCACTTTATCTCTCTCTCTCTCTTTCTCTATGATCTCCATAAAAAATGTGATTTCGCCCTATTCTGTTTTTCTTCTTCACCTCCAACTGCACGCCGAATGTCATCTAAAGAAACACTATCTGCCATCTATCGTCAGTCCTCTGATCCCTATTTGCTGCTGCCTCAGAACACCCTTTCCTCTAAGGCTGCAAATGGGTTCGGTTGACCCGTAACCCGATCCGTGTTAAAGGACCCATGGGGCCGGGTCGGGTTCTATCATTGGACCCGTTTTATTTTTGGGTTGGATCTAGATTTACTAAATTTGGACCCTACCTGATCCGACCCGATCTGTTTGATTTTTGGAGAAATTTTGGATTTCCAATTCTCTGACCTGACCCAACCCGACCCGAACTTGGTTTATTGAGGCTTTATGGTGGGACGACTGATAGAGACCTGGATTGGTTGCTATCTGATGCACAAGATCAAGGAAAAAGCCATGCCTGGAAAAGTGCATGGTTCCTTTGCTGTGGGCCGGTGTATATCATTAGCAGCACAGGAATAGCTCGTGCGGGTCCGGTGCATGACCAATTAGGTGTTCCCATTTTATTGTTAGTATGTAATGTTATGAGCACATATGAATTTATCACAGTTCAAGAAATCCTTGTAAATAGCTAGTAAGATTATTGTTTTGCATAAAATATTCAACTGTTTTTTGTGTCTCTTTTTAGCAAATCTCACTTTTGCGATGTTGTTTTGCTTCTAATTTTTTCCTTTTTATTTGTTTTTGTGCTTGTTCCTGCAGCCTGCAAGATTGACAATTTTATCTGTCACTTGCTCTTTACCCATGAGGTAGGGTAGAAACCTTCTAATAATAATAAGATAGCAATTCTTTTTATTAGTTTCTCTGAATTGTCTGTGATAGGCTAAGCTTGGTAAAAAAAATAGATAAAAAGTTCAACCTTAAGTAGTAAATTATATTTCTTTATTACGAATTATAGCATGACCTAACCTAAATTCGAACTGGACCCAAATTTTTGGCTTAGGATCAAGTTATACATGGACCCGACTCGACTTGAATAATCCATTAAGTCAAAAATTGTAGCCATGGACCCGAACTGACCTGACCCGACCTGATCTTCTATTGGGTTGGGTCTAAGTCCAACATTAAGACCCGAATAAGGACCCGGGTTGAATCGGGTTCACTCATGGCCCGGTCCGACCCAACCCATTTGCAGCATTACTTCTTTCTGATTTCATGCCCTATTTTGATCCCTATTTCTTTAATCCTCCACAGCCGCCAGTGGTTTGATTTTGCCATCCATGATTCGTCCAACATCCGGAACCTCTTTTCTCTCTCTAGTCTCTTTCTCTCTCTACCCGGTCTAGGGACCCTAGCAAAGAGCCCATCTTTCTTCTAGATTATTAATGAGTAATGATACATGGCTTTTGTTATTTGCACACAAGCAGTTCTTTTGCCACATGGCATCATAGGATTGGTTCAAATTATTGGATTTGTTGCCACATGCGAGGTTGGTTGATTATTAAATTACCAAAATGTATTTGTGAGCTAGATGTGCTTTTCATGTGAACATGATGGATGCCTCTAAGCATTTTCCATCTTTAATAGGCTAGGTGACTCTTCACGGACATCTGTAGCTGATGTTAGCTATCCTATGAGTCAAAAACTTCTATTAGCTAACATTAGCTGTTCTGTGAGACAAAAACTAACCTATGCCCAAGATTTTTATCTTGTCTGACACCTTAGTTAAGATATCAATTTGTATTGAAATTAGGCAACTAACACAATAAAGTTAATATCTCAGCTTATATTATGTTAGCCAATACATATATAAGGGTATACACACAAAGATATGAGGGTATTCATGTAAATGGAAAATTTGCGGGGGTATACATATAATATAAGATATTTGTAAGGGTTTATGTTCAAAAGATCCTCTATTTGCCTATATGATAAAACCTACTGGTTGAGATTATCTAATATATCTGTTTGTAATTCTAAATTAGTGTTTTATATATTAGTTATCCAAATCCAGTGTCTTAGGATAGAAACTAATCATGGTTCATCATATTAACCAAAATTCCAAAATCCTGATTCTTTTGTTACCGGTTGAGATCTCAGAAATTTTGTTGCCTTTTTTTTTTATCTAATTTCCTATTTCGCCTAGAATAAAGCGAGATCCAATATTGCATGGATTCAAATATGAGAAAAGGATTTGAATGCATAATCAAATGTCTGACTCAGCAAGTGCAAAGAAAGAGATATAAACACTATCGGATAAAATTTAATTTTAACTAATTTATACTTAATATTATTCTTAAATTTTTATGTATTAAAAATATGAAATGCTATATACATATTTCTCATTAAACATCCTAGTAAACTCAAAGATATATATATATATATATATATATATATATATATATATATATATATATATATATATATATATATATATATATATATATATATATTCTTAATTTATTTTAATATCTATACTCTGGATCAATTTCTAAAAAGAATAAAACCTGTTCCTAATACCATTATATAGGTTCGAACTCATAATCGAAAGAGTTCAACTCTCTTTCAAGTTTTAAAAATGGCAACTAAAAATATTTCAAACATCCAAACATCTCAATAATTAGAAACATACTAATCAAAGGAGCGACAAATCATGAAACTAGGGATCCTCCTAAAACTTAAAACATAATTAATTAAAGAAAAATTTTTGGGGCTGCCTTTTAGTGCAAGCTCACAAAGTTCACCGGGTGTATGAGATGAGGGCCTGGCAACTCATCATCGAACCACGCTTATTAAAAAACAAGTCATCACCGAAACGTCCATTTATTCCACTAATTTTCACAAGTCACATTACGAGAACTTTTTGTATGCATGAAATATGTGTTGCATAGTATGCCGTACAGTTAATGAAACAAATTACCTTGCTTGACGCAACAACAAACGAGAAAAGAAAATTCAGATGCATGAATCGGAAAAAAGTAAGACACATAATGCAAGCATTTTGATTTATTCTCGAGTCGAATATATCTTGCTCAAGTGATTATTATTTCTAAATAATGTTAAATTTTCTCTCGTGCGCGCATGCACGTTGTATTTTACTTATCAAATTAAAAACCTTGACCAGACTATATTTTTTTCTCCAAATACCTGGTGGTACAACATCGTTTTGAGGGAGATCCCTCTGACCTGTGTCTGGAGGACGAGAGTTCGTTGCAGCGCTCTAAAATCTAGCCGCCGTTTGAGCGATCTGAAAAATCTGACAGATAGCGTACTTGCCACGTGCGCTCATATTTTCCTGGCAATAAATACCGAGATACCTGGCTACTTCAGTGTGGGAAGCAAATACATGATGTATGTACCAAGGCCATTTGCCCATTCTGAATCTGGACATCACTGAACTCTGAAGCTCTTGCAGTTTTAACTCATTATTAAAAATGTCAAGAAAAGGGTGGTAGGTCCCAACGAGAGAAGAAATAAACAAAGATAGGGGAAAAGAAATGATATTCAGTGGCTCTTCCCAAAGAGAAGAGAAGCCATGCAAAATAGCAAAGATGCAGTTCTCTCTTCGGGTGAGAGAAACCCAATACAAGTTAACCAACAGACAAAAACTCCCCTCACTCCCCCTTCCACTTAATTACCATCGTCCATCACACCCTATCACGTCCCGTTTCCCCACGACCGCTCCGAAGCCCCTCTCGGACACGTTGGCTTCTGGTGCACCCATCAAAGGGACACTCCAGTTCCCCACTACATCTCTTTGAACATGAAGGTCCTTCATCGGTTGAAGTAATCCGGGTCCGGCTGCTGGCAATGGAAAACAGAGAAAACAGAGACAAGTTACTAGAGCTTCACGAGATCCTTCACTTTTATCTGGCGAATGTCCGGCTGGTAGATGCTGACAAAATCTATGAGGCATTCCTCTACAAAGAAAACAGAGCAGAAATAGACGGTAATTATCAGTACTCTAGTTTGATCTAGCTTCTCCTGTACCCTATCAGGGCAAGCTAGATCAAACTAGAGTACTGATAATTACCATCTGTTTCTGCTCTGTTTTCTTTGTAGAAGAACGCCCCGTAGATTTTGTCAGCATCTACCAGCCGGACATTCGTCAGATGAAAGTGAAGATCTCGTAAAGCTCTAGTAACTTGTCTCTGTCTCCGTTTTTCATTGCCAGCAGCCGGACCCGGGTTACTTCAACCGATGAGGGACCTTCAGGCGGAAGAGGCAAAACCCCTTCTGCCTAGGCTTCAAATCTTCTGTCCCTACCTTGACGCCGGTGTGGGAGAGAGAGCTGCTCAACGCCCGCAGCCCCCCTCGGATCACCCACGCCCACCCGGAGTACGAGTGCTTGGCCGGCACGACGTGCTGACGACCTCCCCCCGGGCCGACATGGTGAACCGCTCCTTCTTCTTCGGCCCCTAGGAGATCTCCGCGATGAGGAAGCACGCGCCGCCGCACCTGCGCTCCACCAGCTCCCGGTTCGATCTGATCACCGCGTCCGTCTGGCAAAGCCGTCCGCCGCCCTCGGCTACGACCCCGATCGACGACGAGGTCCAAGTCCTCTTCGTCGTGAACGCCCGGGGGCGGCGCAACCCGCCTCTGCCGTCCGGATACTACGGGAACGCGCTCGCATTCCCGGTGGCCTCTTCGGCGGCGGGCAGGCTGAGCCGCAGCCCGCTGGGGTACGCACTGGAGCTGGTGAGGAAGGTCAAGGCCAGCGTCACGGACGAGTACATGCAGTCGGTGGCGGACCTGATGGTGCTCCGCGGGAGGCCGCACTTCGCCGTGGCTACGAGTCTTCCCCCTTGATGGAAGGGGGAAGCCGCACTTCGCCATGGCTACGGCCAATGGAAGGCCTCCGGGAGCAGAAGCTGGCTACGAGTCTTCCCCCTTGATGGAAGGGAGGTGGAGGGTTTCCTGGCCTGCAGAGGGGCAACTGGGGAAGTTGGGGACAGTAGTTTTGTTTTGGGTGGAGAGAAGAGAGAGAGGAGGGATTTGGTTGGCTTGATACACGCCTGAAGCTACTCTTATATTTCATCCCTTCTCTTTTTTGGTTTTGGTCTTGGTTTTCCTTCCCTCACAAGTCATTACTCCTGATCCAGCTGGGCCATCAGGAAGAAACATAGGGGGATTGGAGATGGACTTCTTGGAGGGTGGAGATTCTTTTAATTTTCTCCTCTCGGTTTCTTCTCCCCTCTTGGGTGGTAGAGAAAGAAAAGGAGGGAGGGGGGTTGAATGGCTGCTGTGCCGTGATGTTGCAGTTGCAGCTTCGGTGCTCACTTGAAGGGGGAGATGGTCCTTAGCAAAAGAAAAGGAGGGTAGAGAAAGAGAAGGAGGGAGGGGGGGTTGAATGGCTGCTGTGCCGTGATGTTGCAGTGGCTGCTTGGGTACTCACTTGAAGGGCAGATGGTGGGATGGGACTTTTATTAATTAGATAGAGTGAATTTCCCATAATGACCCTACTTTCTCTTATATAGAGGCACTTTTCTGGACAAATTCTTTAACCGTGAAGCGCCATGTGATGACCTTTTTCTATGCTGTTCTTGCTTCACATGATAAACAGTATTGCCAAGAGCAGTTTCATGAGCTTTTTTTTTTTTAAGTATTTTTTTTTTAATATTTTCATTCAAAAATTATATTAAAATGAAAAGATTTTTTGTCTACCTTTATTAGATTCATGCATCTTTGTTGAAATAGTGTACTTGACAGCAATATATTCCCATAACATTTTTTTAGGTATTTTATATATATTAAAAAAATTATTATTAAAAAAAAAGTCTCATTTACTGAATTCATCTTAGGTCCTCAGATGTATTGGGCCGCCCCTGTGCCCATGTGTCTGCCAGGACCCGCCATGGAGAGGTTCCAGATGGAGACGGAGAGCTTGACGAGTTGACGGAGGAGCCTGCCTTGGATCCTTACCACAACAATGCTAATATTAATGGCTTCAAAAACGTTCTTTCTCCCACCTAATAAATTCTTTTGCCCCGCCTATCAAATTTTGACACTTTTCATTTAATTAAAGGTGGAACATAGAGTGGGACAGGGAAATGGGACAGAAAATTTGTAGCCTCTTATGTGGACATGATATAAAAATTTCTATGCCTGCCTAGAGACATTTAATGCGAAGCACATGGCCCTAGTTTCCGAGAACTTTCCCACCCTCCAATGAAAATGTCTTACTAATGTTAGACAATAACCCTCCATTAAACCTTCCATTTCTGCTAAGTCTCTTGTCTTCGTTTTCTTCTTCTCTGGTTGGGACCTACCAGAAGCACATGGTTGCATATTGATCGCTTACGAGAAAAGTAACATTTGCATAAGAAAGTAATGACAAGAAAAGAAATAGTTCGTGAATCACTGAAACTCATTCTGATGTAACAAGCTTGCACATCAAACTTCAACAACCACTCTATGAGGTCATACTTGCATCACTAGGTGCAAAGAAAATTAATTCTACTAGAAATTTCACAGTTGGGAAAGCACTTTTAACAATCTGCATCTTAAGAAATGTAAGTAATCTGCTTGTCCTTTAAGATCATGTGTTAATGGTCTCATCTGATCCATCTCTACTGGGTTAGACAGTAGCCTACAACAATGAAAAACACGATTCCCCTTGGAATATACGTTTTCATGCTAACAGAAGTACAATTGAAGCAATTTTGCGCAAAATTGCGATTTTCCAAGAGCAAGATTTCATGTTCAAAGAGACGTAGTGGGAACTGGAGTGTCCCTTTGATGGGTGCACCAGACGCCAACGTGTCCGGAAGCCGAACCCACGCTACTTGGCATCTATGGACCACCTCTGCAAGTCAGCTACAACGTCGGAAGCGTGGGGAGCAGGGGGTAACTCAACAACGAAGACGTGCATGGGTTCCGAAGCGAACGCGAGACGAGGGGCGGAGACGCGTGATGGCCCGGATCACATGCGGACGAAGGATGGAGAGCCAGAGGGGCTTCGGCGCAGCCGTGGGGAAACGGGAGCGATGTGTGATGGCCCGTAGTCCAAAGAGAGAACTGCATCTTTGCTATTTTGCATGGCTTCTCTTCTCTTTGGGAAGAGCCACTGAATATCATTTCCTTTCCCCTATATCTTTGTTTGTTTCTTCTCTGGTTGGGACCTACCACCCTTTTCTTGACATTCTTAATAATGAGTTAAAACTGCAAGAGCTTCAGAGTTCAGTGATGTCCAGATTCAGAATGGGAAAATGGCCTTGGTACATACATCATGTATTTGCCTCCCATACTGAAGTAGCCAGGTATCTGTATTTATTGCCAGGAAAATATAAGAGCACGTGCCAATAATAGCTCCTCCTTTTCACGGATTGGAAATCTTATGTACTTCCTCCAATTGCCTTCAAGAATTTTAATATAAAGCATGTGGCGTTGAAGAGTTTTGCTACAAGATTCGGCTTGAAGGCAATTTTCATATAACAAATTCATAAGGTCATCTTAGTCAAGAGAGTGAATTTAATAAATAGAAGCATATTGTTTCCCCATCTAATTTTATTTGAACGTATAATGCACAGCAGGAAAAGATTTGAGTATTATTTTGGACTCCGTGAGGGTTCTATGTTTTCTTAATAAATATTACTTCAAAATGATCCACCAGGTATTCTTAACTTCAGGGTTTATTTCTCTTTGGGAGAGATACTAATATTTGGGGAGCAGGCACACGCATCTATACTCTGTGTAAATAAAAATTATTGGCCATTTGTAATTATATTTGGGGAGCAGGCATTGCAATTAAGATGCTTCCTAATCCACCTAGCTAAAATTATTGGCCATTTGTAATTATATTAAGAATATTAGGAAAAATTGCCCAGCTACTACTTATCTAGGAAAAAAAAATCTGCTGACGTAAAAATTAGAGATTAAAAAAGATATCTTACTCTAATGAGCATTGAAAACGTTAAATATTATTTTTTTTAGAAAAACTGAAGAGCCAAAAGGCCCCTTTTTTTTATGTTTTCTCCCTCCTTAACTAACAAGCTACATATCTTACTGATAATACTAATATTTCCTCATTTGCCCACTAAAATAGAATTTTATATTATTTGTTTTAGTTTTCTTGTATATATCAATTTTGCTCTAAGCTTGATTTTGTTTTTCTTGTTGTAATTGGCATTCCATATATTGCAATTGAGCCTATATTCCACATAGTTTGTTTGGATTTGCCAAAATTTTTTGCTCCTTAAAACTTCCTTGATAATTCCAAACTAACACTTCGTTATGCTATCCTCTATTAGCAATCTAAGATCTTCAAAGCATGCAAAGTCAGGCCATTTCCACCCTATAACCAAAGCATATAATTTAATTTTCACAAACCTACCATAAATGGTTATGCCAAACTTCAAAGATAAAGACCACATTGCCTCATTATATGCGATTACATCAAGCTTCTACATGCCACAAGATTCTCAAAAGTTGTGGTCTAATCATGCTACACAATCACTGCAAGCCACAAATCTTTGAGGTCCTAAAAACATTATTTATCGAATCATTCATTTGTTTTTGTATCTATCCACTTCTTTTTCCTTGCCAGCCTTGTTATCAGTGTCGAGTTTCAAATTTTGAAGGCCCTTGGTTATCTTGCTCTCTTGATATTTTTTTATTTTGGCAGGCAAAACTCCAGCCTTGTTATCTTTGGCACTCTTCAAGTTTAGGCAACTTTATTATAACTTTTGAATGATAAAACAGAAATTGTGAGAGAGGAAAAGGAAAAATAATAAAAACACTAACTAGAGTAAGAAAAAGGAATAACTTAACCATTAAGCTCATGAGTGCCAGCCAAAACTAAACATTTTTATTATATTGTGCATACCATTGTCACTGGGTTTCATTCTTTGACTTTAATTCAATAACTTAATAGTAGAATTTTATTTGTACTAGCTATGCATTCCCTCATGCTATCATCTTTCAATACTATTATGGGAAAGCCCACGTCCACAAAAAGAAATAAGACATCACCTTTCGGCTAATTAAGAATGGAGTTCCATATGAGGTTCATTGCTAGGGCTCAAGAATGGATGAAAAAAAGGACTCAGCAAGCCACAATAGCTCTAACTTTGGGGGTTCATGAAGTGCTATAAAATAGCATAAGCTTTGCAATACATTTATCTGGCTATTATAATTTTATTTTCTTTTGAAGATCTTTCCATTTTCTTGCCAATGTCATTATAAGGGTGTCATTTTCTGAAATAATGAAAATTCCTACTGCAATAGCCGTGTAGTAGATCCGGCTTTATTCGGCTAAAAAGAGGTGTGTGTGGCCGTCGTATCTGCCTGCCCCCTTCTTCATTCATCCATTTAGGTCAGAATGGATCCAGGGAACCTGGCTCGGGAACACTATTATACAATAGTCATATAATGATTACTATGAATTGAAATCTTAGAGAAATTGTAAAGGTATTATGATGACATTTATGTATCTTAGAGATTATAATCATATGAAACAGAGGTTAGTACTTCATATCTTTAGAAACCAGACTATTTATTTTTTTGGAAAAAACAAAAAATTAGGCTGTTTAAATACTAGCTAAAGAGTCAGAGAGTTTTGACATAAGTCATGAAAAGTTGAGATCAAATTCACAAAGGTCCACTGGATGTACTACTTTCGGGCTAAAGAATCCTATATATTAATTTTCATTACATAAGAAGTATATAGGTAAGTCAAACAAAGATAGAAACTATCGGAACTGATTTAAAGACAACTCATTTTTGCCATGCTATAACTTGGACAACCTATGCAAGTCTCATTTTTGTTGCAATATTATTGACTGTTTCAAACAAAAGAATTACACAACTAGGATAACATTAACCTGATTATTACAAAAAAGAACATTGATTGTCGAAATTAAAACATAATCACTGGTGAGAAGAGAAAAATACAATACAAATTTCACCATCCAAAATAGAAGCTCTAGTTATCTAATAATGTAAGCAAGTGAGACGATATAATTATCAAAAAGAAAATGAAAATCTTTAGTAAAACTCGAATAAAACCAAAATCCAATCATTGTTAATCAGAGAGGAAGAGCGGTGAGGGACAGAGCCTCTAATTATTATTAATCAGAGAGAGTCTCTATTTTCTGAGAAGAAAATGACATTTAATTCTACCCACAGCCTACAGGCAACTTGTGAGATAACGCCCCTTTTGGAAGGGGCCAGAGCCTGGAATCGCAAACGCAATCCCCTCCGTCTTCTCCGAGCGCAGAGACACCGTGGGCATCCCGCAGCCGCACCACGATCATCCCGCGGCCGCACGAGCGGCCTCTGATTTCACCCTACTGCCGCGAAAATCGCGGTGGAAAGCCGTTGAAAGGGGGCGATAAAACCTCCATTCCTCCTCTCCAGATCACCTGATCCCTCCTCCTTTGTGATTGTTCCAGCACCAAGCCTCTCCTTCCTCTGTTCTTGCCTCCCGAGTGACCGACGTGTTCTCCCGGCCGAGCACCGTCCGAATCCCCTCGCGGCCTTCCCCTGTTTCTGGATCTACTTCTCCTTCGGAAAGTGTCGTCGCCGCCGTCGCTTGACACCGGTCGAGCCTCCCTTGGCCGAGATCCGCCACCTCCGTCGACCGCCGGTAAGCCCCTTCTTTTTCTCTTTATTCTGTTGCTAAACATCCTTGAGTTCTTCCATTTGTTTTGGCCCCAAACCGAGACCATGCTCAGTTGTCTTCATGCCCGTCACCGCAGCAACCGCCGGCCACCACTGTGGTCGGCTGGCCGTTGACCGGGCGACGGCCCTCGACCGCCTAGGCCGGCCACCCAGGCCGACCACCCCGCCGATCCCCCTTCCTCTCCCGTTCTCCCATCTCCCCTATCCATGGGGCGCTCGGTGAGGAAGAAGGCCCATGTGGGCCGAACTAGGCCAAGCTTGGGCCCGATTCACTATGGACCCAACTTGGGCCCAGTTGAAACCCGAACCCAAAATCTGGAATCCGAACCCGAAATTCAGAAACCCAAAAATCTAAAATCCGAAACCCGAAACCCGAAACCCGAAACCTAGTAGTATTATTTCTGAATTTTGCTTAGCTCTAAAATTAACAAAGAATTAATTAAATTTAAACAGGTGATCCTGATTCGCCTATCTGAAGTAGGGGTTAAGTGAGAAGAGGTAAGTAACTTAATGCTTCAAAGTACATTTTTCAAATTATTTGGTAAAATAACTATTAGTTGATTAAATTTCGAAATATGATTTGTATTTAGTAAAATGGGTCTGACATGTTTAAATTTTATTTAAAAATTTTGTTATATGCTCTGAATCCGTAAACTATGACTGAGTAATTTATGAAATATGTTATATATATATATATGCATTCTCAGTATGGCTATGATCTGCTATGTTCTATTTTGGCCCCGCCAATGGGGATTATACATTGGACCTGTCGACTTGTAATCTGTGAGGAACCGGTTTCGACACCACGCCACCGGTGATTAAAATAGTGGTTTCTGGACACCGTTGCCACCGGTGACTAACAATAGTAGTTTCTGGCACTCTGTGCAACCCATGCCACTGGATTACGTAGCCGTAGCCTATTATGTTGAGATTCTGATATCAAAATTTTTGAAAAAATGATAATAAGTTTTGAAAACAGTAAAACGATGCTATTTATGATTTATTCCAGACATTATCCTGTATTTTGATCTGATATGCTCTGACCCCACTTTGAGGTATTTTGTTGCTTACTGGGCTAATGTAGCTCATTATTTTATTTTTTTTGTTTTTCAGATCCAGAAGCTTGATCGCACAGATTTGGGGAGTGCGTTAGATTTTTCGATGATTTCTTCAGTTATTGGTATTTTAGTTAGATTAGTTTGAACATTTGAATTATGTTAGCAAATATTATTTTGAAATTTTGTAAGACTGCTTTTGAATGACTTTAATTATTTATGTCAATTTTAAGCATCTGTGATTAACCTTTAAATAAGTTTTAAACATCTGTATTTGCTCCGATATGTTCCGATGCCTTGCACGCCTATGTGGCTCGCCGTGCGGGCGTGCAGCGTCTGCCGCGCTCCGGGCTCGGGGCGTGACAGATTTGGTAGTATCAGAGCCCAGGTTTTAGATTCCTAGGGATTGTGTATGAAATAGTCAGATGGAGCTTAAGTTTTAGGATCTTTAGGATTCGTCGGAAAATTTGAGAGATGGGTAGACATTAGTTTGACTAAATTAAGTGGAGTAATATTAAACATGGGATTTTATCATGCAATGTAATTATTTTGGAAGTTTAACTTAATATCAGGCACAGTGGATATTACTTCTAGTTGAAGTTAATTATTTTGTTGGCAAATTAAGGTTCATTTATAAAAAGATGTTTAAAGCTCGGACTAGAAAATATTCATTGAAATCTGTATGTGGATCATGCATGGAACTCGTAAATAGAAGGAAGATATACTTGGGGATGAGACTTAAGAATTCTTATTTGGCTCTACTTGAGACTTGAAACAATTAAGATTGATATTTTGATGGAAAGTCAATTAGTAAATCTTGAGAATATTGGTGGATTAAAATGTTTTTGGGTTGGTCGAAAATAGGACTTGTTTGATTTGGAAAAGTTCTTGATGCTTTTCCTTGTTAAGAAAAAAAAATCATTGGAAAGTATAGTATTGTTGATTTTGATCAATATGGATATCATTGTGTTATTAGTAGATTCTCTAAGCCTAGTAGATTTACAAGATCTTGCAGTATCGCAAATAAAAATATTTTACTTATTTGAGGAGTTGATCTCAATGTAAAATCATAGAGCTTATATCTTAGTAGAATTTCTTGTAAATCTTTGAACCAGATTATTAGATTCTTGTGAGTTAAATATTTATAAATCAAGGCTATGAGTTGATTATGGATTTTGTATCACCATATGAGAAATGCAAGTGGCATATCATGAGAGGCCCAAATGAGTTTAGCCTAAAAAAAAGATTCATGATGATTGAGTAAGCTTCTGAGTAAGTTAATCTAGAATCTTTTAATCGAAGCTTGGAATAAATATCAACTTATATAATGGAATTGTCAAGGGAACTAGAATTGGCTTAGTTCAAATTTGGATCTAGAATATGATTACTTGATGGTACAAATACGGCAACTATCTCAAGGGTTAATCATGACCTAGTGTACTTGAGAAGCAAGGATAAAATTTTGCTTGGATATTAAAAAAAAATGTTGATCTGTGATAAGGAAGAAATTTTGGAGAATATTGATCAGAGTTGCGCAGCAAAAGTATAATGGACTGAATCAATTTAAACTGGTCAAAAATATTGACTGTGTTTTGGTAACATGTTATGATGAAAGACTATGTTGTTCAATAATGAAAGATTTTGTTAATAAGGGAAGGTGAATACTATTGATTCTCAGGTCAATCATGAGATAACTATGTTATCTCTCTCTGATGGTTTTCGCTACTTTTGGTATGCTAAGAAAATAATAATAATAATAATAATTTGAGCGTATCATGACTCGAGTTAGTTAATATGGTCTAATGTGTTAAGTATCTAAATAAACCATGCATTATTTGTTCCCATCTTATGATTTATAAGTCTAAGTTAAAAGCTTTGTGGCATATTGAATCATGGTATCAATACTTTGCCTTCTCAGACTTGCTTTTATGATTTGATGCAAATCATTTTTGAGATAGACCGTTGCTATCTAATGATCATCAGTACATGTTTATTTTGTGAATTACATTCTTAGCCATATAATGATTTGACGCTAAGGACGGTCATTTTCCTTTGACTGATCAGCACACTCCATGATAAGTGCATAAGATCTATCTAAAAGATGATAATTTCAATCCTATTGTGAATCGATCCTGATCCGATCTCGAGTGAACATGCATCAAGATGATAATTTCAATCTGAGATTTTAGTTAGTCACTTATGAAATTTTTGATAATTGATCTAAAGCTATCTATCACACTGATTTTGATCGAGGAGAATGAGATCTTAGATTTATATTACTTAATGGGCTGAGCATTTCTAAATTTGAAAGGCCTAGATCTCTCAAATTTCGAGGACGAAATTTTTATAAGGAGGAGAGAATGTGAGATAACGCCCCTTTTGGAAGAGGCCAAAGCAGGGGATCGCAAACGCAATCCCCTCCGTCTTCTCCGGGCGCAGAGACGCCGTGGGCATCCCGCGGCTGCACCGCGATCGTCCCACGGCTGCACGAGCGGCCTCTGATTTCGCCCCACTGCCGCAAAAATCGCGGCGAAGAGCCGTTGAAATGGGGCAATAAAACTCCCGTTCCTTCTCCTCTGCAAATCACCCGATCCCTCCTCCTTTGTAATTGTTCCAGCACCGACCCTCTCCTTCCTCTACTCTTGCCTCCCGAGTGACCGACGTGTTCTCCCGGCCGAGCACCGTCCGAATCCCCTCGCGGCCTTCCCCTGTTTTGGGATCTACTTCCCCTTCGAAAGTGCCGTCGCCGCCGCCGCTTGACACCAGATCGAGCCTCCCTTGGCCGAGATTCGCCACCTCCATCAACCGCCAGTAAGCCCCTTCTTTTTCTCTTTATTCCATTGCTAAACATCCTCGAGTTCTTCCATTTGTTTTGGCCCCAAACTGAGACCATGCTCGGTTGTCTTCATGCTCGTCTCCGCAGCGACCGCCAGCCACCACGGTGGTCGGCTGGCCGTCGACCGGGCGACGGCCCTCGACCGCCTAGGCTGGCCACCCAGGCCGACCACCCCGCCGATCCCTATCTGAAGTAGGGGTTAAGCGAGAAGATGTAAGTAACTTAATGCTTCAAAGTGCATTTTTCAAATTATTTGGTAAAATAACTATTAGTTGATTAAATTTCGAAATATGATTTGTATTTAGTAAAATGGGTCTGGCATGTTTAAATTTCATTTGAAAATTTTGTTATATGCTCTAAAATTCGTAAACTATGAGTAATTTATGAAATCTGTTATATATATATGCATTCTCAGCATGGCTATGATCTGTTCTCTTCTATTCTGGCCCCGCCAATGGAGATTATACGTTGGACCTGTCGACTTGTAATCTATAAGGAACCGATTTTGACACCGCACCACTGGTAATTAGAATAATGATTTCTGAACACCGTTGCCACCAGTGACTAACAATAGTAGTTTCTAGCACTCTGTGCAACCCATGTCACTGGGTTACGTGGTCGTAGCCTATTATGTTGAGATTCCGGTATCAGAGTTTTAGAAAAAATGATAATAAATTTTGAAAACAGTAAAACGATGCTATTTATGATTTATTGCAGATATTATCCTGTATTTTGATCTGATATGCTCTAACCCCACTTTGGGATATTTTGTTGCTCACTGAACTGGTGTAGCTCATTATTTTATTTTTTTTATTTTTCAGATTCAGAGGCTTGATCGCACGGAATTGGAAAGTGCGTTAGATTTTCCAATAATTTCTTCAGTTATTGGCATTTTAGTTAGATTAGTTTGGACATTTGAATTATGTTAGCAAATGCTATTTTGAAATTTTGTAAGATTGCTTTTGAATGCTTTTAATTATTTATGTCAATTTTAAACATCTGTGGTTAACCCTTAAATAAATTTGAACATCTGTATTTGCTCCGATATGTTCCTATGCCTTGCACGCCGGTGCGGCCTGCCGTGCGAGCGTACGACGTCTGCCGCGCTCCGGGCTCGGAGCGTGACACAACCGGCTAAGCCCTTAAAACAACAGCAGTAGCAAGCCAACAACAACAACAAATACCTACAGGGAAGCTGGCCCTCAACAAATTAAAAAAATAAATCCCAACCCATACTGTTTGTTGTGTGGGGAAGCTTACATTAACAGAGCATTTCAAGCCCCACATTAAAGCCATTCAGTTTTCTCCACGGCAAGCCCCATCAAGATTCAAACCCCACAACAAAGCCCCATCAAACTCGAATAAAAATGAGGAAATCGCGCTTCAACAACCACAGTCCCTAAATTTCAGATCGACTGAAATCCCCAAACTTTATAAGAAATGAATTAAAACAAAAACCCATCCAAATCCATCCAATACAAAACCCAAGCTAGGAAAAACAAAACCATCGCCAACAAAGATCACGAGAGCAAAGCAAGCCAGAACTGATTGAAAATCTGCGGCCACATAGAGAGCCCAAATCGAAGAAAGAAAACCAAGAGACGAGGTCGGATCAAAAACTGATCGACGATGATACCTGAAGGAAATGAGGTATGACTTCTAAGGAGGAAAGAGGAATAGTCGTGCTGCCCTGCTGGGATTTGGGAACTCACGATTTCTCCAAGGTGCCCTCCAGAAGAGCAAAGTATGGAGGAACTCACGATTTCTCGACGTATGCACATGATTTATTATTACCTACATTCTCATGGCTCAGCAGGTCTAATTGAAGCCATCAGAGGCTTGCCCTTTCTTGAATGCCATCCCCCAATTTGAGAAACAAGATTTCCAAGTCTCTTTCCATGAGAAGGGGAAGTAGCAATGGGGGAGAATGAGGTAATAGAAAGGAGCCGTACATTCTCGCTGCATCCACAAAAACCAGCCCATCTTTAGGAGAATAACTTGCTATAGCTGCCTGAAGACCAGTTTCCAAATAATAAAAATGGGTAGCCAAAAGGTGCCAAGACCATGGTCAGCTTGGTGATGACCATGATCCAGTGAGCATACATGTCTCGCATGAGTGCACCGAGAACGACTCGATAAATCTAGGGATTTCGAGGGATGAATCACAAGCCGGCACTAGCCCAAAGATGAATCCACATCTTACACCAGACCAAGACCAATAACAACTTCGAAATGCCCTATTCTGGCGAGAAATGAATCCCTCCTGAAAGTACTAATGCTGAAGAATTGCATCTTCTGCTAATGCTTATATTGATTGGGGTCTCAGATCTCCTTGGGAAATCCCCTTTTCTTGATAACCCTATTCCCCCTATCATCATCCGGAGCTGCCGCAACTCAGGCTCTAATGCTGATACGATGACACCCAGAGTACAAAAATGAATAAGCAAATGAATCAACAAAAGAAGACGGACGGGCTTCAACTTCAATGAAGAAACGCCATTGGTTCCATTTGGTTCCCTTCTGGGCTCCCTATCCTTGGAGCGCTCCCTCTCCCTGAAACAAACAGCAACTTCAGCAATCAAAAAAGGGAACAACAAAACCCACAAGCAGCACAAGGGCATTCCCTCAAACCTCCAGAGGATCAAAATTCATGAAAATGACATGAATGACTCGATATAAAAAGAAAGCTACTTGGTATTACAACGATGGAAGCAAAAACAGCAGCACCAAACTCTCTATATCCATGTTATAAAGCTGCAGAAGATATCGGTATATATATGTGTATATATACATGCATACACATAAAGATAGATGGATACATATAGAGATATATGATAAGGATCTCTAAGGCATTGCTTGAAATAATAATCCCACCAATATAATACAAGAAACCACAGGTGGTTTGAGAGGCATACCAAGCATGATGTATATTATTGATGTCGTTTATTGGAGAATGATTACAAGTGAGCAATAGGTATTCACCCTGGGAACAGTGCATGTCAATACATACTGAAGATTGGATTGCTGAATAAATAAATGGAAGAACAAAGGCTCCTTGGAGTAATAGAGATAAATAAAATATTAGTCAAAATAAAATATATCTCATGCAGTGCCACTCTAGTGGAACGTGTTGAAGCTGACAGTGCGAAAAGAGCCAAGGGGCAGAAAATTTGTTCATCCAACAAGTTTTCACTACAAGAATGCATAGATGAGCGTAGCAAGCGGTAACAAAGATACACTTATCTATGGTAAATTTATGGTAAAACAAGGCCGTATAGAGTAAGGAAAGAGCCAGAAGGGAAAACACTTATTCATAGCACCACTGGAAAATAAAGCAAAGGAAAAAGGTCAAGATGGCATAAAATGGAAAAAAGATGGTCCAAACAAGAAGAGGAGGCCTGAAATATAAAGAAATCGATGCCAAGGATTAAAACAGAGAACCCAGACATGAAGTATGGGTTGTTGTTGATATAAAAGTTCAATGCATTCAAAGATAGTTTACACTCACAGATTCCTAGGTTAAGATTTAGAAAACAACGACATCAAGAAAAATATGAAAAAGGACATAATATGTAACATGTCGTGTTACCAATATATGCGAGATTTCAAATATAATGAACTACAGAATTTTGCACCATACTTCAGATAAATTAAGAAAAAGATGGATACTAAGAGCAGATTGAAGAAATGCATCAAACCCTGGCGCATGCACTAAGAAACAAAAAGTAGGAGTTAAATAGGATAGCAACTAGCTGCTGATATATTAGGAAAAAGCCCGGACTAAACTATTGCATCTACCACATAATGTCATTTTATTTTTAACTGCCTTTCTTCTCTACATGTTGTAAATATTCACCCATGATTACATCCATCTACACTATGCCTATGAATATATGTGCATATTTTGGTCAACTATTTTATCTTATCTGATAAGTAATTATACTACTAGTTTCTCATGTAATATAGCAAATAAACCACTACGAGAAACCTAAAATTGAAAAAGAAAAAAAAAAGATCAAGGAGTATCATGTGCATGTAATGTTATAGCTATAACATTGTGTATATTAGCTTTCGCACAACACCATTAAAATTCTTATCTTTCAATTCCATTTAAACCACAAACAGCAACTCTTGAACACAAATTCCACAGCATAATTTTCATAAAATTACCAAACACCATTCTAGGACCTAGAAGCTGAAATCTCCTCAGCTGCCTAACACAGTTATCTTGTTCATATGCGCATATGCGTGTGCGCGTCTGTGTGTATATACACATTAAGCAACACTTCAGTTTGGCATTGCAAAAACATCAACAAATTCAGAAAAATGAAAAAAAAAACAGAACTAAAGAGTAACCATTTGAATTACCTTTCATTGAGTCGGTCCATTTCACACTTCCATCTTAGATCAGCTTTCTTAGCCTCAAATTCTTCCCTGGTCAAATATCCATGCCCCTGGTTCATACCCACGATGCCTAAATCGGACAGATCCCTGAAAATGTATATTTTTTTCAATTTATGCAGCTTTCACATATGCTGTAAGTGAACTACGCATATAAAATCAAGAGAACTATGACAAAAAAAAAAGAGTTGGTTATAGTTTCAAATTTCAAAATCTCTCTTTATCTTCTAGCTCTGAGGATGTCTTATAACTCTACAAGGACTTGTAACTACCAAGCATACCTCGGAACTACTGGCATCATAGAACTTTGTGCAGTAAATGGATCTTGTGGAAGAATACCTCCCCCAAAAGGAACGTCAAAGGGGCCAGGCGTATAACCCATGTATTGCATGGGACCAGTGAAAGATGCCATGTATCCATCAACTCCAAATGGCATTCCACTACCAGCCCAGTAAGGGTTGTAGCCCGAAGCAGCCAAAGGCATCCCAGCAAAGTTTTCAGCTCCAAAATCTTGATAAGCCCTCCACTGCATGTCAGAAGCTGCAGACAGGAAAGGGAAGAAGCAAAGGTAAAGTAGTCAGACTGATTTTTGATTTGCGTACTACACAAAACATTTGATGATTTGCAGTGCATGTACAAGATAAAAGATTGGTACCACTGATTAAAGTAGAACAAAAAAAAGGTAATGCACTAACCATTACCAGCCATCCGTGTCTTCTTCTTCTTCTTCTTTTTTCCTGGCAAAAAAAGGAATGAAATAGCTTTCTTAAGGGAACAGAATAGACCAAAAGGAAAGGTTTTCATAAAACCAGTGATTGATCATAATCACTGGCTTGCATAGTTACCGGCCCAGACAAATATAACTAACTGGAATTCCTTTGTCAAGCACCAACTGCAAAACCTCTCACTTTAGGATGCACCCTTTTTGATAAACAGATTCTACATTAATCTAAAAGATGATCTGAGATCATAGGATAGTTTACTGGTTCTACGGAACCTTTGCAACAGTTCCAAACACTTACCATGTGAAGTGCCACACTATCAATCGAACAGTAGCCACAATCTCACCCCAACTCCATTACCCCTTATCTCTTAATTTTTCAAGCACAATTATCTAAAAATACTCCAATCAATCCTTTTTTTTATTAGTTTTTAGTCTGATGACAATTAATTCTGAATGAACTGAACTATCCTCCTACAAGTAAACTGCATAAATAAACCAATCAAGAAAACCTAGTCTAGAAGAAGAACCAACCTTCATTAGTCTGCGCATTGGAGACCATGAGGTCAAAATCGGTACCCCTTCCCAAATGCTTGGATTCAAAAATTCGTTCTTTCAAATTGGCAACAGATATGAATTGACCCTCAATTAGAATAGAGTCGTAATCTTTTGCACTTTTAAACTTATAATACCCAGCCATTATTTTTTTTCCCCTTTCCGGCCTTCCTCTGATCTAATTGCAGACCAGCTCGACCACAATGAACAAATTGGCCGGAAAAAAGCAGCAAACTGAATTTAAAAGGCCGAAAACTAAAAAGCAGGCCCGATATCAAGCTAGAACAATAGAAATCATAGACATGAGTACAAGCAATCCTTGATGTAGATAACGCTCTATTATCCCATCAAGAAACGATCTTTCTGGAAAGAAAAAAAGGAAGAGCTCGAGATGAGTTCTCCGCCGACCCCTTTACGTTCCGAACGAATAGAACAGCAATCCCAACAGCAAAGAACCACAATCCGCAGATAAATCCCCAAGATCGCCGATCGACCCCAGCCGCTACAAGAGGAGGCTTCCGCGAAAAGAAAAACCCCTTCGATCAAAGGGATTCAGCCGGAGGAGGAGAGATTGGATCCGAGCTCACTAGACCGCCATCGCCAGAGCAGAATCGCCCGAAGCCGCAGCGCATCCGAGGATACCCCGAAAAACCACTCCAATTGGAAAAATCGAGAAGAGAACGAAGAAACGACGGCTTCTACGACCGAGAGAACCCCAAATTGAACGGCAGAGGGACCTGGATGGATCAACCGGGGAAGGATCCGTAGAGAACTCGAAGCGATGGACAGATTTAAGGGGTGGAATCGGATTGAAGAGAGGATGGGGAGTTAAAAAAAGGGGTTAGGGTTGAGGATTCCCCGATCCTCCCCCTTTAAATCTCCAGCGCTCGGAGATGAAGAGGTGGGGAGCGGAAAGAGGGAATCCGGTTTCCTTTATGGAGCATCCCGGCGGCAGGCTTACCTTAATTTTTCACAAACAAAAAAAAAAAAATCCTTACTTTACCAAAGAGGTGGGGGCCAGAGCAAAACGGTAGAGATTGGAGGCCACTGGAATGGAGATGCAGACCATGATGATAGAGATGGAAGAAGAAGAATGGTGAGATTGTAGATTGAGTGTTTGTCTACTCTCCTTTTGAAAGGATCAAGATCTTTTATCTTACCAACTCAAAGTCGGTGATGACATTGTAAATTAAGAATACATAACATTGATCATGATATACATTTAGAAACCAAAAATCATGTTTCTTTGAAACCTCCTAACCATTCATCAAGTAGTACAATCACCAACAGTTATAATAATATTAATGTAGCAAACTATATCATAGGCATGTAAATTAAAAAAAATGATATCATTGATCATGGTCTGTATATTATAAAATATGTATGTACTAAAATTCAGTATATTTGAATGCTTCAAATTATAAATCATGCAAGCATCACATAGAGCTATTGAAATAATAGATTTTTGGATTACTTGATGCACAGGGAAATGACTTCCAAAAGACATGATATTTGGTTCTGAGATAATTTTTATTATGTAGTTCATAACCAATAATATGGATCCTCCATATGAAATCTCTATCATCGATATTAGATTGTTAGAATTAAGCCCTCAATCCTTTTGGAAGAAAAGTACAACAACTTGTAGATTGAAATAAAAAATTTAGGATATGAAGGTCGAATGCATGTGTGAGTGACTTGGTAAAGAGCATTCTAAAATAACAAACAATTATTATGAACAATTATAAAGATGAAAGTTAGCAGCGCCAAGATTGGTGACTACGAGAGGCCAGCCATCTAGGTGGCAGCTGACTTAGCCATGGTAGGCTGCTGCAGGTCTTGGCAGGGCATGGCAGCAGGCTGGGCAAGGCATGGCTGTGGCAAGGCCTTGGCAGGCCAATGGTAGGTGGCTGGGCATGGCTGCAGGGCTTGGCATGGTGCTGGCAGGGGCTGGCAGGGCCATGGACATGGCCTGGCAGGGCTGCAAGCCAAGGCAGCAGGCCATGGCATGGCTGCAAGGTGGAATGGCCCTTGGCAGGCTGTGGCATGATCTTTGGCCGGCTAGGATGGCCTTTGCAGGCCTGGGCGCAGGGTATGGCGTTGGCAGGCTGCAGGCGCCCGGCATGGCGTTGGCAGGCTGCAGGCGCCCGGCATGGCCTTGGCAGCCGCTAGCAGGGCGCTGGTACGGGGCGGCACGCTTGGGCGCTCGCGAGCGGGCACGTCCTGCCCGAACCTCGCCCGGACGTGGGCGCGCTGCGCGGTGCAAGCGCGGGCGCGTGCAGTGGCCACGCACGGCCGTGGCTTGGGCCGTGCATGGGCATGCCGTGGCTTGGGGTTGCTGTGCCTTGCCTTGGCCGACCTTGGGATGCTTGGCCAAGGCTTGGCCACTCCTCCAAGCCAAGAGTTTGGCCGGGGCCTTGTGCTTGGCGATGCTCTCCTTTGGCCTTGTCTAGGCCCTGAATCCTCCTAGGTTGCGAGCCCCAAAGGCGGTGTTCATGGAGGGTCCTCATCATATGGTCATGCGCAGGCGAGCGCAAGACTTTGGCCATGGTTTGGCCCTCCTTTAGCACCATCAAGGCCCAAAGTCTTCCACAATTGGCTTCTTGGCGGTGTGGCGGGCTTGGGTCCGCAACATTCCCTCCCCCTTGAAAAATTTCCTTGACCTCAAGGATGATGATTGGCCACCGCCAATAGGGCTCCCACGAACCTCCTTCTCTTGGTCTTCTTCCCCAATGGATAAGCACTTACCATCTCTTTCGTTTCCTTCAATCTTTTCTTGAGCATAAGGGAAGCTCTACTTGGATGATGTGCTCCAACCGATCAATCCCATGGTGGTTGTCGAAAGGCTCATACTCCATGTTTAGCATTTGAACATCCCTCCACCTTGATGCTTCATGGGTTGTACTCCTCGTCATACTTTTGGCACCCTTAAGTGCCCCGTCATTGTCCTCCTCGGCCTCGTCCACTCCTCCCTTTGGGAGGTAGACAAGCTTGAACTCGAACCGTCGTAGTAATTCCCCAAATTTTTGTCGCCGAAGGTTCACCGTCCTTTCCCGCATGTTGGTCTTGCACTCATGGTCACAAATCAGCAGCTTGCTGCCACTAAACATGGCACCAACATGGTTTTCTAGGCCTCTCACAATGCTTGAATTATCTTGAAGATAAATAGCCCGAGATTGAAGGGATACCTCAGCTTGAGATGTGGTTGTGCGGGCTGCAGAATGTGCTGAAATTTCTGGGTTTGCAGAATTTTCAGCTGCAAAATTTTCAGCTGACTTTTTATGCTCATGCATGGCCACGGGATGCTGGATTTCTTCTTCATGACCCTCTGCTGCATACTCCATTGCATCAGCAAATGGGAGTGGCTTTGGTGCTGCAAGATGGGTTCCAAAATCAGCCCTTTGAGTAGCCTCCGGATGCACGGGAGTAAGGTCCTTGTTGCAGAAATTTTGAGAGTCACAATTTGGCTCTTTCGGCTCCTTCTCTTGAGGCCGTGGCTCTCCCATAGCATCCCTCCCATAGTCAGCAACACTTTGCTCCTTTCTCGCCTCCATATCTCCTCTTCGGTCTTCAAGCTTTTGATCATGGGAAAGCTCCTTCTTGGGTTCCTTCATACTAGCATGGTTTGCCCCAAGCTTCATACACTCTCGGGCCTTCTCTAACTCTCGTTTTATCATCATCAATTGGCCCTCTCACCACCTACTTTCCCCATAACCATGCTCCCCATCGCGGATAGCATAGCTACTATCTTCATCACTCTTCCGCTCTTTCATGACTCTTGGGCCCTCTTAACCTTTTGTTGCTCCTTATGTCCTCCCTCATATTTTTCATCATGTTTTGCCTAGGGCCATCATCATCATCACTTACTTCCTCATACCTCCCCCGGTACGACCTAGACATGGCTCCATGAGTCCTCCTATGCTCCTTTTCTTTTTCTCTTTCTCTCCCCCAACTCTCTATCTTGTTTTCTCTTCTTTTTTTTTCTATTTTCCTCACTTCTTTCTCCTGTCTTCTCTCTTCTTTTCTTCTTTCTTCTCTCATCCTCATGAACTCATTTTCCCTCACCTTTTCTTCCCTATCCCGAAGATTCTTTCTAATCTTGGATAGGATCTCATTTGCCCTCTTCAAACAAGCCTCACTCTCCTTCATAAGGTCAACTCCTTGCCGGCTAGTGTTTGAGTATGCACCAGACTTCATTGTTTCTTTATCTCCAATAGCCACTCTAATCCCCCTTTGGCTGTCACCCAAGGGATGAACCGACCCTCCTTTATACAAGGCAAGAGATACACCACTCCATCGCCTCCGATTACAACAAAGATTTACACAAGCCTCACAACCCGAGAGAAACGTGTTATTGCTCTACTTGCTCCCTACCCGGTGTAGTTAGGAGGGCACGAGGTACTACCAGTAGCCTTCCTCTTGTGCCGTCCCTCTATACCCTAACACCGAATAGTTGGGTCAAATAGTGCCGGGTACTACCAGTAGCCTTTCCGTTGGCACCATCCCTATGATGAGCAATCTAGAGCACAATCCGTCCTCTTTACAAAAAAATATGCTCACTCCTCTTTTGCAAAAGTAAGAATATATTGAGAATTTTATTATAAGCAAGATAAGCTTCTAATGTATCCACCCACACTCTTAATCAAATAAGATATGTGCAATAAGCAATAAGTAGTGAACCTCACTTTCTAGAGTGTGCAATAAGTAAAGCTTCTTAACCCAACCCAAATCTGAAATTTTCTTGGGTTTAAAGGCATTACCTCTTTAGAGAGATCTTCGACGGAGCTTCTCTAGGAACTTCCTCCGACGAAATTTCTCAATGAAGGCACCAATGATGGAGGGAGGCTTTCGGCCCTAAGCCTCCACACCACTCTTGCCAGGAGCTCCGCGTGCGCTCCTTGATAAGTTGCTGATTTAGGGCTGATTCGGGTAACGCCGGATAGAGTGCGGACTCTTAACACTCAAGTGAATCAAGGCAAGGGGCGGGTCTACTGGCTGCAGCTTGGCCCGACCCTTGTCTTGAATGAAAACAACTCAAGAACACAAGTGGATTTAGAGGAAAGCTTGAGGTGGTTTCTATTCCCAAATGAAGCTACAAGCATAAATCTAGAGGAAACTATGATTGGTCTCCCCTAGCCCAAGTCCAAGAGCAAGCTCAAGGACCAAATACAATAGGGCAAAGCCCTCCCAAGCCTAAGGCCGAAATACAAGAGACTACAATGTTCAAAGGTCTAAGATTCCAAATAGTGCCTCTCTATGGCTTATTTATAGGCTTCCAAGTCCCCATGTGGCTGCCCAAAGATGAGGCTAAGGCATGGCTTCCTAAGGCCTAGGCATGGCCAAGGCCTAGGTGACATGTGGCACAAGGCTGCAGCCTTGGCATGGTGGCTGCAGCCCTTTGGCATGGCTGCAGTGGCTGGGTTGTGGCTGCTGTTCTGCAGTGGCTGGCAGGGTGTGGCATGCATTGGCAAGGCTGGCAGCATGGTTTGGCTGGGCTGGCAGCAAGGCAGGGCATGGTGGCAGCTGACTTGCCATGGCAGGCTGCTGCAGGTCTTGGCAGGGCAAGGCAACAGGCAGGGCAAGGCAACAGGCTGGGCAAGGCATGGCTGTGGCAAGACTTTGGCAGGCCAATGGCAGGTGGCTGGGCATGGCTGCAAGGCTTGGCATGGTGCTGGCAGGGGCTGGCAGGGCTGCAAGGCCAAGGCAGCAGGCCATGGCATGGCTGCAAGGTGGAATGGCCCTTGGCAGGCTGTGGCATGATCTTTGGCCGGCTAGGATGGCCTTTGCAGGCCTGGGCGGATGGCCGGGCCGGCCTGGACGGATGGCCTGGCGCTGGCAGGCTGCAGGCGCCCAGCATGGCCTTGGCAGGGCGCTGGCAGCCTGCCGCACGGCATGGGCGCGCGGTAAGGGCACGCCAAGGCGCAGGCGAGCGCGCCTAGGCAATCGGGCGGGCGTGCCTGGACGCTGGTGGGAGGGCCCGAACCTCGCCCGAACGCGGGCGCGCTGCGCAGTGCAGGCGCGCGCGCGCAGGCGGGCACGGTGATAGACACCTTAGGCCGCCAAGCCAAAATTTCAAAAGTTTGGCCAAGGCCAACCTCCGCCAAGACCAACGCCCGGGCCAAATGCACTGCTTGGAGGTCTGCCCAAGCAGTGGCCGACCATGCCAAACACCGGCGCAGCCCCGCGCAGGCCATGCCCAGCGCCTGCGCAAGGTTCTGCGCCCACTGCAGCAGCGCGCGGCCAACCGCGCGCCCAGGCAACCCATGGCACGTGCAGCCCACTGCGCACACCCACCGCAGAGGCACGACCAGCGCGCAGCCACGCGCGGCCTCCAGCCCGCGCGCCCACCTGCGCGCAACCTCCAGCACGCACGGCCGTCCGTGTGCGGCATCCAACCCACGCGCCCGCCCGCGCGCAGCCATGAGGCCGACACCCAGCCACGCGCAACCCTGCGCGCGCATGCCCAACCGCGCGCAGGCCCCTGCGCACCCGAGCAGCACCCAGGGCGGCCAATGCCCGAGCGCCAGGCCAACCCAGGGCCCCGCGCACCAGCGCACGCCTAGCGCCCTGCGCCCGCGCACGGCCGGCATGCTCAGCGCCCTGCGCCCGCCCGGCGCACTCGAACCTCGCCAGGCCCAGGAACGGCCAGTGCACAGCAAGGCCGCCTCCCCGCCCCTCGCCAACACTTGGCGCCAGCGCAACAGTGGGTTGCGCGCACGCCAGACATGGGCATGGGCACGGGCGACAACCAGGGGCACCAGCCCATGCGTGCGCACTTGGGCGCACACGCACAGAAAGCACAGCAAGCGCAAGGCTCGGCCAAGGCTGCATTCGGCCGAGCGCACCCAAGCCAGACAAGCCCAAGGACAGCGCACGGGTCAAGCCCAGCCAAAGGCACAGCAAGACACCTGAGCCCGCGCACATCGGGTCCGGCCCAGACAGCATGCGCGCCCCCGAGAACCAGACAAGGCAAGCCACGATCAGCCCGACCAAGAGGGCAACCCGGGGACAAGTGGCAACCACCCGCGCGCAAGGCCAAACAAGGAAAGCCACGGTCAGCCCAGCCAAGAGCGCAACCAAGGGACAAGTGGCAGTCATCAGCGCACGGGAACAAACAAGAAAAATCGTCAGCAGATTGTGCCCGGCCAAAGCCAACCGACAGAGGCACATGGCAAGCAGCCAGGCACCAGCGCCGGGGCAAACAAGGAAAGCGCACGCGCAAAATCAGAGGAGAAGCCTGCGGGCTCTTCCATGGCAATTCGGCAGGAGAAAGCACAGGCGACCAGGATGCAACAAGCCGCAGGCTGGACGCGCACAAGGGAGCCACGCCAGCGATCCAAGGGAGCAAGGGCGACAGCAGCAGATCCCTACAAATCGGGGAGGACATCTCGGCAAATTAGACAGCGCAGCCCAGCCGCCCAGCGCAGCAACCAAATCAGGCCGCGCCTGGGCAGATGGCAGCACCAGCAAGCGACACGCGCACAAGCCAAACCAGCAGCAAATCCCGAGCGCCTACCTCAATGCAGCATATGGCCGAAGGGAGCCAAAGATAGACAGCCCCTTGCAGCCAAACAAGGAAGCCATTTGAATTTGAATTAAGTCCCGAATAAGCCAAGGCACTCGGCCTACAAAAGGAGCCTTTAGGGCCCTTAGTCCGACATCTATCATCTACCATTAGCTTTGATTTCAAGTTGTGTCAAGGGTTGTATCCATTTGTTTGTCGGCCGAAAGGCTTGGGCTAAGGAGGAGAACATCACTCCCCTTAGATTGTTTAGGCGTCGCAAGGTTCCTTCCGGATCTTGCCAAGAGTCCTATGTAATCGTTGCTTGATTGGAATAGAGTCATTTGCTTTTAGCAATTCACCCCCATACATTGATTCTTTCCCTTTGTCGAGCGCCCATAGAGGTAGAGCATAGGCAAGGTTCCATCGGCAGCAAGAAGAGAGATACCCACTTCAAGACGGTCCCAACGCACCGCAAATACTCAACCTTGGCGCGGGATTTGGGACCGCAAAGCCTCGCGGGCCAACACTGGTGCTTTCATTGAGATACTACAACGGAGATCGTCGGGTGATCGGCTTCAGTCCAAATCCACGGAAGGACGATCTCAAGGGTATCCTCTAACTTTTCAGATCTATACTCTCCATCGTTCTTGTATTGAGGTCTGAAAATATCAGATCTGAAAATCCTTGTAAATCTGAAAAAAATTCTGATTGTAAGGGGTAGATTTCATGGAGTCGGGTAGTGATTCATTCAGCCCACAAAGACTCTTTGAAACCACTGAAAACCACAACACCGAAGTCAATAGGGTGTTAGAACATTTGGTGACCTCGTTGGCAGCCATAAGAAGAGAAGGGAACGCCAACATAGAGAGGCTAGAGAGGAGATTTGCAGAAAAAAGTAATGAGAATGAAGGAGAAAGAAAAATGAGAGAAGATAGAAGGAGAGGAAGTAGAGTTGAATGTGGAGAAAATTTTGTTGATAGATGGGCCGATGGCATCCCAATGGAGGATCCGCCAAGAAGTATGGAAAGACCCATGAGTGAGCCCGTAGGTAGCCCTCATCCTTGGAGGCCTCATGGCCGACATGCACATGAAGGAAGGAGGGAGGAACGGGTGAACCGTGAGGGAGATGCTAGAGGTTTCGGTCCACATGAGAGGGGACTCCCAAAACCTAAAATTGAGTTCCCATCTTTTGGAGGAGGGGATCCTTATGAGTGGCTCGATAAAGTCGAGCAATATTTTCATGTATATGAGATCCCTAGAGAGGAGAGGGTGACCTTAGCTAGCTACCATCTGGAGGGGAGAGCCAATAGGTGGTGGAGGTGGCTAAGGAATATTTATGAAAAAGAGAGGAACTACTTAGGGTGGACGACCTTTGTCCAAGAGTTCATGAACCAATGGGGGCCTTCACCAACTGTCAATCACCACGGCCAATTGGCCAAGCTCAAGCAAGAAGGCAAGGTGCAAGCGTACATCGACGAGTTTCGCCAACTTCAAACCATGGTTGAGGGTTGGCCGGAAGAAGCACTACTTGGCACCTTCGTGGACAGGCTCAAGCCTTGGCTCTCCAAGGAGATCAAACTCAAACAGCCCACCCGCCTTCAAGAAGCAATGAGGATGGCGGAAATCCTTGATCAAGCCAACATCCATGACTAGCGGCCGACCAAGGAAGGCTCCAACCGAAATCAGTCCAACCCGCTGCCATCCAAGCCACAACCGGCCGCTGCATCCACTTCAAAACAGCAACCCCCTGAGGTCAAGAGGCTCAGCCGAGATGAGGTACAAGAATACATCAAGAAGGGATTGTGCTTCAAGTGCGGCGCCAAGTGGGAAAAAGGACACCGCTGCAAGCCCGGTCAATCCTATGTTTTGTGCATTGACAACAGCGGAGAAGAAGATGATGATGCCGCCACCAGCAGCTTTTCGGAGATGATCCCACCGAAGACAACCCCATCAGCCCCATGCCAAAGGACGCCGAACTATCACTCCATGCACTCACCGGTGTGCAGCGACCTTCAACCATGCGGATGACGGCATGGATCGGCAAGCATGAAGTATCCTTGCTCGTTGACAACGGATCCTCCCACAACTTCATCAATCCGGGGGCCTTGCAACGTGTAGGACTCAAGGGGGCAGCAACCGAGCCATTCGAAGTCAAAGTAGCCAGCGGCGAAAGACTCAAATGTCAAGAAGTTGTCAAAGACGTTCGGCTCAACATCCAAGGGATAAGAATTTCTACAGATTTGCATGTACTACAACTTGTAGGTTTGGATATAGTCCTTGGCAACGCATGGCTTCGGGGCATTGGTAAAGTAGTAACGGACTACAATACCATGACCATGGAGTTTCGGCTCAATGGAAGGAAGAAGATGGGGATAGCACTCAACCACAAAGAAGTCCTACCATGCGAAGCCAACATGATTAAACGTTTGTGCCGACGAGCCCTTTGCTTCGCCGTCATGATGACCAGCCAAGGAGTGGCTGCGGAGGGACCTCAACAGCAGCCAAAAGATGAACTACAAGACTTACCTCCTCAAGTGCGAAAGTTACTTGAAGCTCACCAAAGAGTCCTAGCAATGCCGACAGCACTCCCGCCCAAGCGTGCCTTCGATCATCCCATCCGACTCAAGGAAGAGAGCAAGCCAATCAACGTGCCTCCATATAGGTATGCTCATTTTCAGAAGGGAGAGATTGAAAGGCAAGTCGAGGACATGCTGTAACAAGGGATCATCCGGCCGAGCACCAGCCTATTCTCATCACCGGTCCTATTGGTAAGGAAAAAAGACGGGTCTTGGAGGTTTTGCACTGACTACAGGGCCTTGAACGAGGCCACCATCAAGGATCGATTCCCAATCCCGACCGTGGACGAGATGCTCGACGAACTCCACGGTGCCAAATACTTCACAAGGCTGGATCTCCGGGCCGGCTATCATCAAATCCGGATGCGCGACGAAGATGTCCACAAGACGGCGTTCTGCACCCATTCCGGCCACTTCAAATACTTGGTCATGCCCTTCGAACTTTGCAATGCTCCATCCACCTTCCAAGCAGCCATGAACCGGGTATTCAAGCCGCACCTAAGAAAATTTGTGATTGTCTTTTTTGACGACATCTTGATCTATTCCAAGACCATGGAAGAGCACATGCGGCACCTAGATTTAGTCTTCCGCACCTTGGAAGAACGCCACTTCTTCATCAAACCCAAGTGCGCCTTTGTTCAAACCGAGCTTGACTACCTTGGGCATGTGGTATCCGGGAGTGGTGTACGAGTTGACACCTAGAAAGTAGAAGCTATGACAGATTGGCCATTGCCCAAAGATGTTTCGGCCTTGAGAGGGTTCCTAGGGCTCACCGGCTACTACCGACGCTTCGTCAAGGGTTATGGTCTCATCGCAAAACCCCTCACGGCCATGTTGAAGAAGGATGGATTTGAATGGACCCCGGCCGCACGCCAAGCCTTTGAAGACCTCAAAAGAGCCATGACACAGACCCCGGTGCTTGCATTACCCGATTTCAACAAACCCTTCCAAGTCTTCACCGATGCAAGCAACGAAGGAATCGGCGCAGTTCTAGCTCAAGACAAGCGGCCTCTAGCATTCATTTCCAAAGCTCTTGGACCGCAGCCGCAGAAAAATGCATGAAGCACATATGCACGGGAGCTACTCGCGGTCGTACACGCCGTCAAAGTTTGGAGGCCATACCTGCTAGAACGACGCTTCACCATTGTCACCGACCAACAAGCTCTCCGCCATCTTCCACAACAGAAAATTGTGACTCCGGAGCAGCAAAAATTTCTGGTAAAGTTACTTGGTTTTGAATATGATATTATGTACCAACCAGGGAAGGAAAACAAGGTGGCCGACGCCCTCTCTCGCAAAGAAGGAAGTCCTTTGCTCGACAGCACCCTTGAGGACAAGGGTATTATTCTCCAAGGAGGGGGGTGATACACCTCAGGCCGCCAAGCAAAAATTCCAAGAGTTTGGACGAGGCCAACCTCGGCCAAGACCGACGCCCGAGCCAAATCCACTGCTTGGAGGTCTACCCAAGCAGTGGCCGACCATGCCAAACACCGGCGCAGCCCCGCGCAGGCCATGCCCAGCGCCTGCGCGAGGTTCTGCGCCCACTGCAGCAGCGCGCGGCCAACCGCGCGCCCAGGCGACCCACGGCACGCGCAGCCCACTGCGCGCGCCCATCGCAGAGGCACGACCAGCGCGCACGCCCGCAAGAGCACGCAGCCACGCGCGGCCTCCAGCCCGCGCGCCCACCTGCAAGCAACCTCCAGCACGCGCGGCCGTCCGCGCACGGCATCCAGCCCACGCGCCCGCGCCCAGTAGCCAACCTGCGCGACCGCCCGCGCGCAGCCATGAGGCCGACGTCCAGCCACGCGCAGCCCCGCGCGCGCATGCCCAACCGCGCACAGGCCCCCGCGCACCCGAGCAGCACCCGAGCCGGCCAACGCCCGAGCGCCAGGCCAACCCAGGGCCCCGCACACCAGCGCGCGCCCAGCGCCCTGCGCCCACGCACCAGCACGCGCCCAGCGCCCTGCGCCCGCCCGGCGCGCTCGAACCTCACCAGGCCCAGGAACGGCCAGTGCACAGCAAGGCCGCCTCCCCGCCCCTCGCCAACACTTGGCGCCCGCGCAATAGTGGGTTGCGCGCACGCCAGACATGGGCACGGGCGACAACCAGGGGCACCAGCCCATGCGTGCGCACTTGGGCGCACACGCACAGAGAGCACAGCAAGCGCAAGGCTCGGCCAAGGCTGCATCCGTCCGAGCACGCCCAAGCCAGACAAGCCCAAGGACAGCGCACGGGTCAAGCCCAGCCAAAGGCACAGCAAGACACCTGAGCCCGCGCACATCGGGTCCGGCCCAGACAGAATGCGCGCGCCCGAGAACCAGACAAGGCAAGCCACGGTCAGCCCGACCAAGAGGGCAACCCGGGGACAAGTGGCAACCACCCGCGCGCAAGGCCAAACAAGGAAAGCCACGGTCAGCCCAGCAAAGAGCGCAACCAAGGGACAAGTGGCAGTCATCAACGCACGGGAACAAACAAGGAAAATCATCAGCAGATTGCGCCCGGCCAAAGCCAACCGACAGAGACACATGGCAACCAGCCAGGCACCAGCACCGGGGCAAACAAGGAAAGCGCACGCGCAAAATCAGAGGAGCCTGCGGACTCTTCCATGGCAATTCGGCAGGAGAAAGCACAGGCGGCCAGGATGCAACAGGCCGCAGGCTGGACACGCACAAGGGAGCCACGCCAGCGATCCAAGGGAGCAAGGGCGACAGCAGCAGATCCCTACAAATCGGGGAGGACATCTCGACAAATCAGGCAGCGCAGCCCAGCCACCCAGCGCAGCAACCAAATCAGGCCGCGCCTGGGCAAATGGCAGCACCAGCAGGCGACACGCGCACAGGCCAAACCAGCAGCAAATCCCGAGCGCCCACCTTAATGTCGCACATGGCCGAAGGGAGCCAAAGATAGACAGCCCCTTGCGGCCAAACAAGGAAGCCATTTGAATTTGAATTAAGTCCCGAATAAGCCAAGGCACTCGACCTACAAAAAGAGCCTTTAGGGCTCTTAGTCCGGCATCTATCATCTACCATTAGCTTTGATTTCATGTTGTGTCGAGGGTTGTATCCCTTTATTTGTCGGCCGAAAGGCTTAGGCTAAGGAGGAGAACATCACTCCCCTTAGATTGTTCAGGCGTCGCAAGATTCCTTCCAGATCTTGCCAAAAGTCCTATGTAATCATTGCTTGATTGGAAGTTATTTGCTTTTAGCAATTCACCCCCATACATTGATTCTTTTCCTTTGCCGAGCGCCCATAGAGGTAGAGCATAGACAAGGTTCTATCGGCAGCAAGGAAAAGAGATACCCACTTCAAGACTGTCCCAACGCACGGTAAATCCTCAACCTTGGCGCGGGGCTTGGGACCGCAAAGCCCCGCGGGCCAACACACGACTTGGGCGCGCGCGGGCGCGCGCGGCCGCGGTGATGGAGACCTCAGTCCGCCGCGGCCCAATCCGGAGCATTTTGCCGAGCCCAACCTCGGCCATGTCCAAGAAGCAGCCAATATCCACTGCTTGGAAGTCTGCCCAAGCACTGGACAGCAGCCGGCTCAGCCCCGCGCAAGCTATGCACAATGCCCGTGCGAGGTTCTGGGCCAACCATAGCAGCCGTGCGTAGTGCGGTTCCGGGCAACCAGCAG